>NC_056726.1:1460289865-1460347365 GCF_019279795.1 Protopterus annectens
CCATCCCAAGGGGCCTAGTCAGCTATAAATTCACACAGACTGCAGAGTAGAGAATCCAGGGCTTATCTAAACAATCCTGTCTTGATTTGTGATTTATTGATCTTTACTGTAAAAAGACGTGTGGCTGCTAGCTATAGTGAGGAATTCAGCTTTTATATGACCTTCACAACTTGTACAGTCAGAGCAACAGCTTTACTACACTTAATTTAATATTTAGTTGTGTATAGTGTGTGTGATTTTTCTCATAGAAGTTGATTTAAGTTCTCCTTGAATTCTTTGTTAACTGATTTTGATTATTCGTTTCTTTTATATTTTTTATTCATTTGAAGTTGAATATGGATTCCTTAAATGAGTATGCCATTAATGATTTGCTAAATCAGAAGTATCCTGTACAGTGTAATAAATGCTATGTGTATTTAAAGCTAACACCTGATAACACTGGTGACCCATGTTCCTCATGTCAAAAAGTTGGATGATTTGCTTACCATTATTAGTAACAAATCTAGATTTACTGGTGACGATTGCATCTGTGTAATTGGCACAGCTTGGAGAACTCTTGTTACATATAGTGATGGCTGGCCTGATGAGGTAAATAATGTTGGCAAAGATCAAATAGAACACATCTAGGAAAAAAATGTGTTTCTTTTCTGTGAAGATCACCCAGCCCCTTTGAAACAAGATAATGTCAATGACAACCCTGGAATTCAGGATACAAGTATTCAGTAATTTAAGGATTCAGAGCATATAGAAGGAACTAAAAAAAAGAGAAAGAAAGGAAGACATTCACAACAAATAGCAAGGAAGAAAAATAATTTGATACATTTCTGTAAAGCTAATAGAATACATGCTAAAAAGGGCACTGCTTTATTATGTAACACAAAGATTACATGGAATGGTAACATTTTTCAATCAAAAAACCTTTAGTCTACAGAAAAAGGCATCATTTTTTCCAAAAGAGAAGGTAGAAAAAAAGAGGCAAGGGGCAGGTGAAAAGGAAGAAATCAAAGCTGAACATGGAAGGATTGAAGAACATTACTGTAAGAAAAAAGGAGAAAGACAGAAGCTGGCAGCATGGCTCAAGCTGTGAATGTGCAAAGCCAGCTGGATGAGAACTGTATGCTTGCAAATGTAATACGCAATGAAAACAGTCAGATGAATAAGACTAATGGTGACAAAGATAATTCCTTTTACTGAATTAGAAGTTGAAGATTCTTCAGATCTGGTCAGAAAATATATTCTTGTAATTGGAGATTCAGTTATTAGAGGAACTGATACTTACATTTGCAGAGAAGATAATGAACATCGAATAGTGATATGCTTGCCATGAGCAAAAACAGAGGATGTGAAACAAGCCTTAGAATGCCTTAATGTAATGAAGCATGGATCTGTTTTTATTCATGGCGATACAAATGATCTCATCCGTAAGGACTCTGTTTGTATGGAACTTAATGCCCTCTTAGATAGTATTGCTTGTGCAGGTGTTAGGATGTATTTTTCACAAATCACATATAGAAAGGAGAGTCATGTCATCATGAATGAAAAGATTTTTTAGATAAATATCTACATGAAAAAATGTCCTATTTTAAAAAAATTGTAATTTAGAGAGCATCTGAGCCTAATTTTGTGCACACTTGTTCAGACAGGATGACATGCACTTGTCAATATATGGAAAGAGAATTATTGCAGCAGATATTTTGCAATATTTGAAAACACGAGGCAGGATTTTTGACAGGTGGAACACTTAGCAGTTCACGGATAGCTACATTTGATGCATCTTTGATGGTTGTTAATACTGGTAGCATTAATAATAAAGTTTTTTTTTTATTGTAAAATTTGCTACTTTCCCACAAGATTGATGTTGTTATTGATTGTGAAACATGGTTAAGAACAATGACTGGAAACCAGTTCTGTCAGGGTATAAATGTTTTTACTGCAACAGACATTCTAACAAAACTCAGGTGGAGGTGTTATGATAGGGATTAAAGATTGTTATGAGATGTGATTATTACATGTTCAGTGATAACACCAACACTATAGACTGAGCAAAGAAGTACTGAGTTTAAAACCACGATTAAAATGTTCCAATTTTAGTAAACAAAGTTAAAACTCACTAAAGCTATTGCAAAGCTTAAAAAGAGATGAAGAATCAAACGATAAGTGCTTTCGGCAAGTTTACCATCTTCAGACAGTGACTTACTGGGCTTCATTCCATATCCTCAAATAAATATTCACTAATCAGGTGATTTCCTTGCAATGTCAGTCCCTCCTACCACAAGCTGTCAATCACTTTCTTGGAGGCAGACAAGCCCCAGTATTAACCAATGAAGAGGTGTTTCTGTTTCAGAATAGGTTTCAGTGTAACCATTACATTTAAGCTTGGGGGGCGGTTAGCTCTTAAGTTATTTATCCAGCCAATTTCACAAATCACAGTATTATTTTGAATATCCCCAGCTCTATGTCCTATGGGAACACATTCTATAGCTTTAAATCTACAATAATGAGTTGGATTTGAGCTGATATGAGATGCCAGTGCATTTTTCATGTCCTTTTGTCGGATATCTCATAAGTGGAGTGAAACCCTGTCTTTCAAGCAGTGGTCAGTTTTGCCTATGTAGAAATAAGGGGAAAGGTGGCAGAATGCTAGATATACAAGATGTTCACTGTTGCAGGTTGCTTTAACATTAAATACATAGCTCTTGCCTGTAGTTGGATGGATGAAAATATTACTAGTATCTATAAACTGACATGCTTTGCATCTTCCACATTTGTGACTTCCTTGTCTCAAAATATTAGCACTTTTTTTGGGAAAACCATCTTTATTGCAGAGAAGTCTTTTGGTGTTCTTCTTGTTCTTGAATGCGAACCTCAGTCATTCTCCTACCATGTTTTTTATTCTATCATCTTCAGTCAAAATAGGCCAGAACCTTCTGCTGACATCACATACCTTCTTGTGGTCTGTACTAAAGGTAAGGACACAATTTAAATTGGTTCCCTCAAGGTTCCTTGTCACTTGAAGTGTATCCAGTGTCACATTGCCAGTACTACATCTGGAGAAGTAGGGACGTCCTTTTGTTCGTCTTAAAAGTTCAGGATGGATTTTGGCAGTCAAGTCATTTCTACTATTGCATCTATTAGACAGATTCTCTTCTAACTACCTGCATTCCTTCAGGAATATATGCTCATCTGTGCATAGGCTGGAGATCCATACAAGTTGATTTTCATAGATATTTCTATGGACACACCCAGGGTGCATATTACTGCTATGCAGAAAATGGTTCTTCCAATTGCTTTTCCTGTGGACATTCGTATTTATTCCACTGGTTTGGTCTAACTGCAGGCATATGTCAAGAAAATCTATCTCATTCCTTGAGTACTGAAGTGAAAATTTCAAGAACTCTGTAGTAGTTTCAAGGTGTTCAGAAAAAGGCTTAAACTAATCTTCACTCCCATTACAAAGGATAAAAATATCCTCCAGAAAACATCCATAGTATATAATGTTAGTAGATTAATTCTAATAGAGAACATATCAAGTTGGAGTTCAATCCCAGTGGAGATGAAAAATCTCTGACTGCTTCAATCCCATAGGAATGTGGTATCACAGTGAATAAATTATTTACGTCCATTGTCACTAATAACAAATTGGCCATGCTGCCCACATCTTGCATTTTCCTGGAGAAATCCTTCAAAAAGCTACCCATGTCTTTCAAAACTGTTTTTGCTGTTGGTATGAGTTTTTTCAGCTCTTTCTCAGCATACATAGACAGGGGCTCAGTTACCCAACCTCTTCCCATGACTATAAGTCATAAGAGTGGGTTAACCGGGTTTTTATGTATCTTTGGCAGGCTGCGTATGGCTGAAATGGTAGGATAGATTACCACAAAGAAGTCAAACAGTTCTTTAGTGATAACGTCATTCTAAAAGCAAACCATTCAAGGTGTCCTGTACATTTTTAATCATCCTATCAGCTGTGTTTCTATTAATGATTTTGTATGTTCCTGAATCACTTAGCAGATCATCCATCTTGATCCTATACCAAGTCGTCGCCATTACTACAATGGCTCCTCCTTTATCAGCAGGTTTAATGGCCAGATAATCCCTTGACTTCAGTTCAAATAGCGCTTCTCTTTCCTCATTGGTCAAGTTGTGGAAATGGCCACCTTCTTTGTTATTTCCCCTTAATTCTGCAACCTCATTTTCACACAAATGGACAAACAAGTCCACAGCAGGATGGTTGACAGGTATGAATGTGCTGGGTCTTTTTGGTGTATCCAAAAATGGCTGGTTAGCATTACTGAAAAAAGTCTTTAGAGGGACATTCCTAGCAAAAGGTTTTATGTGTGTAACAAACACATTCAGATCAGATTGTATCGAAGGAATGAAAGTTAAACCTTTCTCCAAGACCCAAATGGCTTGGTGGCTTAATGGTGTCTGCGTTATATTCACCACTAGACTCTGTTCTAGACCTTCTGCTGGTTGAACTTTTTCCTTTTCCTCTCTTTACTTTCTGATCTCACATTCGTGGTTCAGTTCCCCTTTATAAAAAACAGTAGTTGGTAGGAAAAAGGGGAAAAGGTAACTCCCTCTTTGGGTTGAGTATCTGCTGATGTGCCAGGAACCATTCCTGTTGTAGCATGGGATAAGCTATTTGAAGAGACAAAAGATGCAGAAGTGCTAGGCAGTGCATCATCAGCTGTATGAGTGGTGGTGTTCATCATATTCTTGGACACATTATGGTCTCCATAGTCTCGCTGGAATCTCATATTAGCTCAAATCCAAACCAATATTTTAGCTTTAAAGCTATAGAATGTGTTCCCATAGGACATAGAGTTGGGAACAGTCAAAATAATACTGAGATTCATGAAATTGGGTTGATAAATAACTTAAAAGCTAACCGCCCCCCCAGGCTTAAATTTAATGGTTCAATTGAAACCTATTCTGATACAGAAATGCCTCTCCATTGGTTAATATTGAAGGCTTATCTGTCTCCAAGAAAGTGATTGACAGCTTGTGGTAGGAGGGACCGACACTGCAAGGAGATCACCTGATTATTGAATATTTATTTAAGGATATGGAATGAAGCACAGGAAGTCACGGTCTGAAGAAGGCAAATTTGCTGAAAGTGCTTATCATTTGATGCTTCATCTGTTTTTAAGCTTTGCAATAGTTTTAGTGAGTTTTAACTTCATTTATTAAAGTTGGAACATTTTAATTGTGGTTCTGAACTCAGTACTTCTTTGCCTAGTTTGTACTTAGTTCTGAATCACCTTTAGTAGTGGGGACTTATCTTTTGCCAACACTATAGATTGTGTAACTGTGACAATAAAGACAACCCTGGAATATATAACTATTGTCAGAGTGTATAGACCACCAAAGTCAAGTGCTGATGACCTAAAGGAATTCATGTATTTCTTGAGTAAAACACAGGAGTGAAGAATAATAGTGGCTGGGGACTTAAATTACCAGAAACAGACTGGAATAATATTGATTCAACAACATTAGTAAGGAAATTATTCACAATGTATGTTCAGGGACAATTGCTTTAGATTGTAAAAACACTACCAAGGAATTTAGCATTCTAGATATTGCCTGTGTTCCTAAAGAAATTAGTTACTTCAAGTCAAGTTTTACCACCTTTGATGTACAGTGATCATGGGGTTATAAAGGTTAATTTGTTGCTAGATAATTTTACCAAACTAAAATCTAAACCAATACACAATAGACTAGTAACAGGTTATATGGAAGATAAACATCCCTATGTAAGACTAACTGGAGTGATGCATTCAGGAGAAAAACTGCAGAAGGAATATGGAAAGATATGAAAGAAAAATTGTTTAAATGCCAAAAATCAAAAAGATGTTTTACATCAGGATCTAAGCACACAACTTTAGGAGGATATGTTTCCATAAGCTTGAGATACTTGATTAAGGTGAGAGATAAAAAATATAAGAAATGGAAAAGAGGTCAAACTACAACTTTGAAAACTGAAATAAACAAGCTGGACAAATAAATCAAGCAGAGTGTGTGAGAGAAGATAAGAAAATGTATATAATGATATTGAACATAATACAAAACCATTTATAGATACATAAGACATGGAGGGAATAAAGACATACAAACTGATAACTGTGTGTATAAGATTCTAAAATTTATTCCCAGACACAACGGATTATAGATATATTTTCAAAATCTAAGGTAAAACAATTTGGCTCCACAAAGGGGTGATATGTTGTCCTAGTGGCATCCAGGTAAACTCAGATACTTAAATCAAATTAGATTTAATTGAAAAAGAACTGCAAACTGGATTCAAACAAAGCACAGGAAAGAGATATAATTAGTAATAAGGACCCAAGAACACTTCAGCAAGAACTTACAGTACCATTATATTTATTATTTACTAGGTTGTATAAATATGGGGAGATTCCTAAAGACTGGAGACATGCACTTATTAAACCTGCTTTTAAGGAAAAAGTGAGTAGGACAAACCCAGAGTCTTACAGAACCTTAAGCCTACTTTCATGTTGTGGAAAATAATAGAGAAGGTAATATTGGATAAGTTATTGTCAAAACCGGAAAGGTTAGAATGTGAAACCATATATCAGCATGCATATGTTGAAAATAGATATATTACCAAATGTAACATGATGTTCTATAACAATATAGTAACAGCTATGAATGAAAAATTGTGTTGTGTTGTACTTTATATAGATTTAACTTCAATATTTACCAGGGCCATACACAAAATTCTGATCAATAAATTAGAACAACTAGATATTGATGCACTGTTGATAAGATGGGTAACTGCATGGGTTACAAGTAGGACATGACAAGTACTACACAGCAATTGAGCTGATGAAGTTCTTGGTTACAGTCAGGGTGTCCCACAGGGCTCTGTTCTAGGCCGATACATGTTTAGATTGTACCTGTCAGCTCTATCTTTTTCATCTGAGGTGTTCTATGGTCTATATACAGATAACTTGAAATTGGGTAAACTTATTACTTGTGTTACAGATAGGGCATGTCTGCAAAAAAAAAAAAACTAAATTGACCATTTGGACAGGAGAATAATGTGGTCATAAACACAGCAAAAGCTAAGCATATGAGATTTGAGAGACATAAATCGAAAGCTGAATATTTAACACAGCACACAGTGATTGAAGCTGTTTAGTCATTTAAGGACCTGGATATATGGGTAGATCCAGCTATGAGTTTTTCTAATTATATCAACCAATTGGTTAAAGATATTTATACAACTATAGGTTGTATAAAAAAGATTTATAAAGTCTAGGAAATTACAAATGATGAAGTCATTGTTTGTTAGTTACATTAGACCCAAACTTGAGTATGGAATAACAATATGGAAACCTTATAAGAAAACAAGCATGAATAAATTGGAAAGAGTACAAGAGAAATATACCAAGAGCATCCATGGATGTGAAAATGTAAGTTATTATGAAAGACTAAAATACCTGAACTTGTACAATGTCCCATACAGATATTTAACAGTCTACCTTATGCAGGTATACAGGTCAGTGTTCGGGGTTTTAAATAGTAGTGCAGAATCATCAGACAGCCTATATAGAATATTCTTTAGGAATGAGAAGGGTACTAATTGGTTCTCTGAGAGAGTAGCTGATGCATGGAACAGATCACCAAATTACATTAAAACCGAATAAACTGCTTAAATAACAAAAACGAAAAAGCAAGCGAATTCCAGAGGTAGCGTTAGAGCCCACACACACTGTGAGTGTTAATATCCAAGTTCATTGTTAGCGCTTTCGAAAGGATCAGTGTCCCAACTTCATCAGACAAAAATTCACTACAACACCTTTGCCTTATATGTTGTTGTGTCTTTCGGCTTTTCCCGGTTAGGGGTCGCCACAGCGAAACTCCGGTCCGCTAATGATTGGCAGTTGATTGTTACGTGCCGAATTGCCAGCCCTGATGCACAACCTTTTCGCCTTATATAAGAAAATTAAACCACAATCAATCAATTATTCAAATTAAGATGATTACAATTTAAAAAAATCGGTATAATTTAAAAATGGCTAAGAAACATTTTGTTTTCTTTACTTTAAAAGCCATGTAACCAAAAACCTATCAGCTAGAAGCAATATATATATTAAATGTAAACAGGTCATTTACAATTATATGTAGAATTATATGTAATATATCAAATGATACAAAAAATCTTATATATATATATATATATATATATATATATATATATATATATATATATACATATAAAATATACTAAATAACCCTTGTATCTGTTATTAAAAACATTTTTTTTAAAACATTTTTTTAGAAATGCTTACACATCTCACACATTCTACTAGTGGATGGATGACCATGCAATTCAAGCCAACTGAAAAATACCTTGATTTTAAAATACATAACAAAAATGTATACTAACTATAATTTTAATGTGTAAAGTTATATTAACTGCAATATGTATATACAACCATTCTAATCACTAAACTCCTTGGTGTTTAAAGATGACATATCTAACCCTAAATTGCATAAATATTTGTATTTCATATATAACTTCAAGATAATGTGAAGTCAGCAGACCATAATCAAAGAAGAGAAACAAAAAAGAGAAACAACAAAGGGGGGACATGTGTCTAACACAAACGCTTAATTTTTAATACACCCATGTTCATGGACTGATATCTACCTAGAGCCTTAAGTTTTAGAATGCATTTTATAGATGCATATTCATTTAGCCCGGGTGGGATATGTGCTGACATTCGAATTTGCCACAAAAGTTCTTGCTCTCCTAAAATGAGCTGCCATGGACCTCCTCGCGGGTCACATTTTACCTGTTGTACCACTGCGTAGGTAAACTTGTGGGTCGGATTTTCTATAATGTGTTTCCCTAGAGCGTTGTTAGGGTCTCCTTTACTTATAGCATATTAGTGCTCATATATTCTTTACTTCAACTTCCTCTCTGTTTTTCCAATATAGTAGGAGGTGCATGATTCACAACAACAACAGCAACATAAACAACCCCTTTGGATTCACAATTGAACCTACCATTAATGGTAAATAGTTTATCCTTTATACGTATTGTATTTCCTACTCTAATATATCTACATTGTGAACATGCTCCACAGTTTTTCATGCCAGCGGAGTGTGATTGTCTTCTATTATATTCTAATAGATTTTTTAAATTTGGACCTCTTCTATACGTAAAACCTGACCTTAGGCCTAAAATTTTGCTCAGAGTATGGTCCTCTAGAATCACAGCCCAATTTTTGAGCAGAATATCCCTTATGTTCTTATAGTCCATACTATACGTAAAGAGGAAATTCAAATTCAAACTTTTAACTTGAGACCCTCCATTATCGCTATTCACTTTGGCCGTTATGTCAATACTGTTACTATTACCACTTGACACAAGGGGTTTGAAATATCCTAAATTCCTTTTAGTACTCACTTCCTGGATAATGTTCGTAACAAGGCTTTCTGGATAGCCTCTCCTAAGAAACATAATTTTAATTGTTTCACATTTATTTGTGTAGTCTATGTCATCTGACACCATCCTTGCCGCCCTTACGAATTGACCTTTCACAATGGCCCTCTTCTGATGGTAGGGATGACTACTCGAAAAGTGTAAAAATGAATTTGAGTATGTAGGCATCCTGTATATTGTGGTCTTAACTTTCCGCTTAATTCTATCTTTTGTTACTCTAACATCAAGATACGTAATATCCTCCATTCCTATAATATATGTAAATTCCAGGAAGTCTGTCATAGCTGTGATACTTTCAATAAAACTATCAATATGCTCTGCTTCCCCCTTCCAAATAAGGCACATATCATCTTGATATCTGGTATACCATAATACATTCTCCTGGAACATGCTGTTATTAAATAAAAGAAAACTGAAACACTCGAACAAACTGGGCAGAATCATAATACAAGGGTGAGTACAGTTGGAAATCTACTCAATGAATTTGATCATAAACTTTTCAGATGCCGTAAATTGCAATTGAAGGTGGCGTACCTTCAAGAATGTATTTCCAAAAAGATTATTCTAAAAGGGTTACGCCAGTGGCCATACCCAGTTGTACTCATTGAGAATTCTACGTTCCATCTAGAACTTATAGCCCTGTTCGATAAGCAGGGCTTTGACTTTCTATTTTCTCTAATTAACTACAACAACACAGAGATAAATCATTTAAAAGCCGAGTTGGAAATGATGAAACATCTTATTTGTGGGGACAACGAATTTCCTAAATACAAATATGACTATGTTTGGGTTTATACTAGCATTGAAGCCATACTGAACAAATTGCTAACTAACAAAAAAAGAAAAATTGATAGAGAGATGAAAGAATATGCTAATAATAAGGCATATCCCCCACCCCCAATGGTTTCCCAAATGCAATTCTCGAATGGAGCTTCTAATTTTAGGTCTGGTGTAATGAACCCAGTTGCCAATAATGACAATGTAGAGTCTCAGCCAGTACAGCGGAGTGAAAGAATTAGGAATAACAATAACGCACAAGCAGATGGCCCACAACATACTGAGGCAATTAATAACGAACCAGATAATGACCAGGGTTTTCAAAGGGGAGGCAATACAAGATACAACAATCAGAGCAACAACAGAAATCAGGGTCAGAGAAAGAATCGGAGGAATCAGCGAAGGAGATGACCCAAGCCAAACAGGAAGGACCTCAGATCCTTCTAAGTTCAGAAAGTGACTTTAAAATTTTCAACTACACAGTCCTAAAAATTGATCAAGACTTGACTGACTTTTTTGCTAAAGGTTTGTCCTTTGTCCCTGATAAAAAGGCAGATGTTGTTAAAACTCTTGTTGACCTCAAATTATTCGTGCGCAGGCTAAATCTGGCAGCGTTAATGGGTACTAATTCTACACTCACTAACACAAAAAAGGGTATCAAGTGTGTTTAACCCCCCCCCTTACAAGGGACATTAGCCATGTTTGAAAAAATCTACGAAATTGACTTGAGAACAAACTTAGATATAGTACACTCAAAAAGTAGGACAGCAAACAAACCAGCGAAACACAAAAAGTTCCAAATAACAAGAAGAGGGATGCCAGCAAGTAGACCTGAACGCTTACTTTTAATAAAAGGCACAAGTACAACCAGCGTTTTCGCCACCATAAGCAGGAAGCTTCATCAGAGGTACAAAAAAGCGCGAGAATGCGCTTTAAATAACAACTTTAAATTCAATAATGATAATGAATCATTATAAAAACATGTGCTATACATGCATAAATTAAGCACATAATAAAAACAAATGGCTATACAATGAAGGTTGTATCTATACACATAGTAGACAATACATTGACAAGGCAAAGGAACTTATTCATTTAAATATTCTTCAGATGTTAAAAATATATATATATATACAACAAACCGCTAAAAAGCTCCAAATAAGCGGTTTATACCTTTTATACCCAACAACTAGAAGGGATAGGTATAGTGTATCTAACAGGTTAGACAATCGCAATAAAGTTTAAAGTTTAATTAAAAACTACCTGAACTGAACTAAACCTAGTAAGAACAGGGCTTAAATCAGGTGTATATGTAAGCTAAAGGCCTACCATAGTATATTTCTAATAAATACACCTATAAGAATATACATAAATAATATACATAAATAATAAACATATTGATAAAAAACGTTATGAAAAACGTCGATTTTAACTATTTAAGAAAAAGTAACCTCAAACAAATATTTGAAATATGTAAAAAAAATAAATAAATATGTAAAAAATAATCCTTAGTGTCAGTTAGAAACGAATAGAAGGGGGTCCTTATAACTTCACCTCATATATGACTTAAATTTCAAATAAGGTGCTATGTTGCAGCTTTCGTTTAAACCAGGAGCACAAAAAGCATTCAGCTTAAGCTGCCAGAGTAGTTCACGAACCTCCAACAACAGGGAAGTAGGGCCCCCTCTAACAGACACAGGTATATGATCTATACTATCCTGTGGTTCTTGTAATCATTGTATTTACATCAAAACAGGTAGCTTTTTTTCTGTTGAAGGCAACAAGAAATTTAGTATTGGCCACAGAATAAATTGTAATTCCAAGTCAGTTATATATATAGCTTTCTGTTCATGTTGTCCAGCCTTCTATATCGGTAAGACCGATAGAAGGCTAAAGGACAGGATCTACCAGCATATTTATGCAATTAAAAACAGTAAAAGTGAGAACGCTTTGGCCAAACATATTGACTTGTTCCCTGAACATGCCTTTTTATTTATGGGTATAGATCATATACCTGTGTCTGTTAGAGGGGGCCCTACTTCCCTGTTGTTGGAGGTTCGTGAACTACTCTGGCAGCTTAAGCTGAATGCTTTTTGTGCTCCTGGTTTAAACGAAAGCTGCAACATAGCACCTTATTTGAAATTTAAGTCATATATGAGGTGAAGTTATAAGGACCCCCTTCTATTCGTTTCTAACTGACACTAAGGATTATTTTTTACATATTTATTTTTTACATATTTATTTTATTTTTTTTTTTTTTTACATATTTATTTATTTTTTTTTTTTACATATTTCAAATATTTGTTTGAGGTTACTTTTTCTTAAATAGTTAAAATCGACGTTTTTCATAACGTTTTTTATCAATATGTTTATTATTTATGTATATTCTTATAGGTGTATTTATTAGAAATATACTATGGTAGGCCTTTAGCTTACATATACACCTGATTTAAGCCCTGTTCTTACTAGGTTTAGTTCAGTTCAGGTAGTTTTTAATTAAACTTTAAACTTTATTGCGATTGTCTAACCTGTTAGATACACTATACCTATCCCTTCTAGTTGTTGGGTATAAAAGGTATAAACCGCTTATTTGGAGCTTTTTAGCGGTTTGTTGTATATATATTTTTAACATCTGAAGAATATTTAAATGAATAAGTTCCTTTGCCTTGTCAATGTATTGTCTACTATGTGTATAGATACAACCTTCATTGTATAGCCATTTGTTTTTATTATGTGCTTAATTTATGCATGTATAGCACATGTTTTTATAATGATTCATTATCATTATTGAATTTAAAGTTGTTATTTAAAGCGCATTCTCGCGCTTTTTTGTACCTCTGATGAAGCTTCCTGCTTATGGTGGCGAAAACGCTGGTTGTACTTGTGCCTTTTATTAAAAGTAAGCGTTCAGGTCTACTTGCTGGCATCCCTCTTCTTGTTATTTGGAACTTTTTGTGTTTCGCTAGATATAGTACACAATAAACAAGTTAGTAAGGCTAATATCACAAAAAATGAAACGGAATTTATACAGTTGTTAAATCAATGCAATGTTAGAGTCATGAAACCTGATAAGGGAGGGGATCTGGTCTTTATGGACCAATATGAATATGAGAAAAGAATGCATGATTACCTTGCTATCGATGCATATTCACATGCTACTACCAATGAGGTCAACACTGCCTATAAAAGAATTAGAGGAGTACTTGATGATTTATTTCTAGAAGGTGTCATAAATATAGATACCTATCAGTACTTATCAATGCCTGCCCATAAAATTCTGACCATTTTTGGTTCACCTCAGTTACATAAAAGTCTTCTAGATCCCCCGTTTAGACCTATAGTGGACGGGAGAGGTTCAATTACTTACGCTTGTGCTAAGCTTATTGATAACATTCTAAAACCTTTGATCAATGACGAGCCTCAGATTTGTAGGGACTCATGGGGTTTCTTGGAAAATATTAATAAGTTGCATTACTCTGATAATTATATTTTCCTCGTCATCGATGTAAAGGATTTATATTTAGTCATACCTCAGAGCCTGGGAGTTACTTGGATAAGGGAATTCACGTTGTACAAAAAAGTAGATGACACTAACATTTATTTGGTCGAAACATTGTTGGACCTAGTTTTGTCAAACAATTACATGATGTTTAATGGGCAACTCTTCCTCCCGAATACAGGGGTAGCCATGGGGTCTCCATGCGGAGGCAGTTTTGCAAACAGTGTTATGGCACATTGGGAAAGGACCCTTTTATATAATAACAGCATGTTCCAGGAGAATGTATTATGGTATACCAGATATCAAGATGATATGTGCCTTATTTGGAAGGAGGAAGCAGAGCATATTGATAGTTTTATTGAAAGTATCACAGCTATGACAGACTTCCTGGAATTTACATATAATATAGGAGTGGAGGATATTATGTATCTTGATGTTAGAGTAACAAAAGATAGAATTAAGCGTAAATTTAAGACCACAATATACAGGAAGCCTACATACTCAAATTCATTTTTACACTTTTCGAGTAGTCATCCCTACCATCAGAAGAGGGCCATTGTGAAAGGTCAATTCGTAAGGGCGGCAAGGATGGTGTCAGACGACATAAACTACACAAATGAATGTGAAACAATTAAAATTATGTTTCTTAGGAGAGGCTATCCAGAAAGCCTTGTTACAAACATTATCCAGGAAGTGAGTACTAAAAGGAATTTAGGATATTTCAAACCCCTTGTGTCAAGTGGTAATAGTAACAGTATTGACATAACGGCCAAAGTGAATAGTGATAATGGAGGGTCTCAAGTTAAAAGTTTGAATTTGAATTTCCTCTTTACGTATAGTATGGACTATAAGAACATAAGGGATATTCTGCTCAAAAATTGGGCTGTGATTCTAGAGGACCATACTCTGAATAAAATTTTGGGCCTAAGGCCAGGTTTTACGTATAGAAGAGGTCCAAATTTAAAAAATCTATTAGAATATAATAGAAGGCAATCACACTCCACTGGCATGAAAAAATGTGGAGCATGTTCACAATGTAGATATAGTAGAGTAAGAAATACAATATGTATAAAGGATAAACTATTTACCATTAATGGTAGGTTCAATTGTGAATCCAAAGGGGTTGTTTATGTTGCCGGGTGTGAATCATGCCCCTCCTACTATATTGGAAAAACAGAGAGGAAGTTGAAGCAAAGAATATATGAGCACCAATATGCTATAAGTAAAGGAGACCCTAACAATGCTCTAGGGAAACACATTATAGAAAATCCGACTCACAAGTTTACCTACGCAGTGGTACAGCAGGTAAAATGTGACCCGCAAGGGGGTCCATGGCAACTCATTTGAGAAGAGCAAGAACTTTTGTGGCAAATTCGAACGTCGGCACATATCCCACCTGGGCTAAATGAATATGCATCTATAAAATGCATTCTAAAACTTAAGGCTCTAAGTAGATAATCAGTCCATGAACATGGGTGTATTAAAACATAAGCATTTGTGTTAGACATATGTCCCCCCCCTTTGTTGTTTCTCTTTTTTGTTTCTCTTTTTTGATTATGGTCTGCTGACTTCACATTATCTTGAAGTTATATATGAAATACAAATATTTATGCAATTTAGGGTTAGATATGTCATCTTTAAACATTAATGAGTTTAGTGATTAGAACGGTTGTATATACATATTGCAGTTAGTATAATTTTACACATTAAAATTATAGTTAGTATACATTTTTGTTACGTATTTTAAAATCAAGGTATTTTTCAGTTGGCTTGAATTGCATGGTCATCCATCCACTAGTAGAATGTGTGAGATGTGTAAGCATTTCTAAAAAAATGTTTTAAAAAAAATGTTTTTAATAACAGATACAAGGGTGATTTAATATATTTTATATATATATATATATATATATATATATATATATATATATTTTTTTTTTTTGTATCATTTGATATATTACATATAATTCTACATATAATTGTAAATGACCTGTTTACATTTAATATATATATATTGCTTCTAGTTGATAGGTTTTTGGTTACATGGTTTTTAACGTAAAGAAAAGAAAATGTTTCTTAGCTATTTTTAAATTATACCGATTTTTTTACATTGTAATCATCTTAAATTGAATAATTGATTGATTGTGGTTTAATTTTCTTATATAAGGCAAAGGTATTGTAGTGAATTTTTGTCTGATGAAGTTGGGACATTGATACCTTCGAAAGCGCTAACAATAAACTTGGATATTAACACTCGCAGTGTGTGTGGGCTCTAACGCTACCTCTGGAATACGCTTGCTTTTTCGTTTTTGCAAATTACATTAAAGCAATTACTAGTTAAAATATTTTTAAGAACAGCCTGGACACTTATTATGGGAACACTCTTTTTTGCTTTATGAGCAGGCCAGAAGGGTATTAATGCCCATGTTTGAAATATTTGTAGGTATGAATGTATATAGTGGATACCCAAGTAGAGCCTAAGTATAAATTCAAAACTGCATCTAGCTAGAGATGGCTATGCTTTGGAGGCAACAGTAAGGAGCTTTGCTGATTATGTATCCGATAGCAACAGGTTAAAATTTGCTACTGTGCTATATCTGTTATTTTGGGCTCATCTAGGTCTGATATCACAGGGGTACACAGAAGGTGACTCTGTTTTATGGTATTGGTAAGGAGGTATGATGTACATATAACTGGCAGTAGCCACTTACAATATGATTGGTGAGGAGGTATGCTGTACATATAACTGGCAGTAGCCACTTACAGTATGGTTGGTGAGGAATTATGCTGTACATACAAATGGCAGTAGCCACTTACAGTATGATTGGTGAGGAGGTATGATGTACATATAACTGGCAGTAGCCATGTAGAATATGTTTGGTGAGGAGGTATGATGTACATATAACTGGCAGTAGCCACTTACAGTATGATTGGTGAGGAGGTATGATGTACATATAAGTGATAGTAGCCATGTACAGTATGATTGGTGAGGAGGTATGATGTACATATAACTGGCAGTAGCCACATACAGTATGATTGGTGAGGAGGTATGATGTACATATAACTGGCAGTAGCCACTTACAGTATGATTGGTGAGGAGGTATGATGTACATATAACTGGCAATAGCCACTTACAGTATTATTGGTAAGGAGGTATGCTATATGTATAACTGGCAGTAGCCACTTACAGTATGATTGGTGAGGAGGTATGCTATATGTATAACTGGCAGTATCCACTTACAGTATGATTGGTGAGGAAGTATACTGTACATATAGGTTCATAGGTTCATAGGTTCATAGGTTCATACTAGGCTATCTGCCCAAGGGCATTTATAAGCCTAGCCCATAGTTATGTGGCTTTCACCACCCCTTTAGTTTGAATAAAAACTATGCCTATCATTTTTCTTTGCCTCTGTCAAGCAGTGACACTGAAGTAATCCCTGGGGTATATCTGCGATCTCCCATCCATTGGTCAAGATTCCTCTTGAACAAGGCCAGCGAGGTGCTCTGCCTCACATGTACCGGGATTTTGTTCCACAGCATAGGGAGTCTCTGGGTGATGAATCTGTCCCTCCAGCACGTTCTATTTATAACCGTGTCAAGGTTTAAGTCTCCCGCCCTTGTGGTTCTGAGGGATCTAGATTTTTTGAGGTGAAGCATATTCATCAAATCTGGGTTTGACATGGCCTTATATGTCAGGCACAGGTCACCTCTGAGCAAGCGGTATTAGACTGAATAGAGCTGGAGTTCTTTCAGTTGGGCAGCATAAGACATATTTTTGAGACCCTTTATCCTTTTGGTGAGGAACTTTTTGGGCCTTTCAAGCTGCAGCAGGTGTCTGGTCAGATACATTCCGAATGGGGCATTGTACTCAATCATAGGTCTAATGAGTGATGAGTACAGGGGGACGATAACCTCCCTTGATCTAGATGTGAATCCCTTCATGATCAGGTGGGTGATATAGAAGGTTTTCCTAACTACTTTAGCAACATGAGTGTCAAACGAAAGGCTACTGTCAACTTGGGTCCCCAGATCCCTGATGACTTTTTCTGTGCTCAGTGGATTGCCACCTATATGGTAGCTAGGGGTAACCTTGTTTTTCCCGAAGGGTATGACTATGCATTTTTTGGCGTTTAACTTCAGGCCATGGCTCTGGCACCAGTTATCCATTTCTGTGAGGCCTTTCTGGAGGATATCTGTGTCAGATGTGTTTTCGACTATGGCCCAGTTTGCAGTCATCTGCAAACTTTGTCAGCCATAACCCTCCTGTGTTTGCTTGTACTTCAGAAAAGTAGATGCCGAACAAGAGTGGACCCAGGACTGAGCCCTGTGGGACACCACTTGTGACAGGCTTTGAGTCTGACATGGCTCCAGCAACTCTGACCCTGTGGGTTCTGTCACTTAGCCAGTTTGCAACCCATCTTGTGATGTATGGGTTTAAATTCAAGCTGATGAGTTTTTCGATGATACCTGAGTAGGGTATTGTGTCGAAGGCCTTTGCCAGGTCGAGGTAGGCTGTATGGACTGCCTTTCCCTCATCAATGGCCTTGGTGACTGTCTCGAAAAAGTCAACCAAGTTTAAGAGGCAGGATCTGCCTTTGACAAAGCCAAACTGGGTTGGATCCAAAGTCTGCAATTTCCCTATGTCTTTATTTATGAGTTCCATTATGATCCTCTCCATGGCTTTGCAGATAAGGCTTGTCAAGCTAATGGGGCGGTAATTTCCAGGGTCTGTGGAGGCACCGCCCTTATGAAGTGGGACCACAGTGCGATGCGCCACTCCTTGGGTACGTATCCTGAGGTGAGGCTAAGATTAAACAGCTGTCCTAACTGTGGGTTTAATTCCTCGTTGAGTTCATGAAGCACACAGCCGGGGACACCATCCGGTCCCATGGATGCTGTGTTTTTTGCCTCAGTGAGGGCAGTTCTCACCTGGGCGTTGGAGATGTTTGGGGGCTACAATCCTCTGGAATAGATATCTCTCCTTTTGGGGGGGAGACGTTTGCACTGAACCTGTTAGCCAGTATGTTAGCAATGTGTGTAGGTTCAGTAATTTTCACATCATTTTGAACTAATTCTGAGCATATCTGGGAGTTTCCTCCTAGGTTTCTAACATAGCTAAAGAAGGCCTTATGATTGTCTTTAGAGTCCTTGGCGATTTTTCTCTCAAAATTTGCCTTGGATGATTTTATGAGAGCTCTTAGTTTTTTACTTATAATGATCAAAGGTGTCTTACCTTTCAAGGATTTTGCTCTATCTTGTAGTAGCTTCCTCCTTTTGTTGTAGAGCTTGTTTATGGCTGGGGTCTACCAGACTGGACGCTTGCCTTTGGTACAGAGAGTCTTAGTTTTGTTTGGGATTGCCTGATCCATGCAGTCCTGTAGGTGCTGGTAGAAGGCATTTGTAAGTGATTCAGCAGTTTGAGTAATGTTTACCACTGGCTCAGGGGCCTTAAAGGAGACCACACTAGTTTTTAGAAGTGTGAAATCGGCTTTTGAGAAGTTTTTCACTGTGGTCTTTTTTTTTTCAGGTGGGGGCGGGATGAGGACCTCCAGCGAGATTAGTTTATGATCTGATCTCACCAGTGAGGGGCATACTTCCGGTGTTGAACATTTTGATCCCATGTTCGTGATGATGAGATCAAGTATGTTTTCTCCTCTTGTGGGGATGGTGACTAGTTGTTCCATGGCATTTGAGTTTATGAACTCCAGGAATCTTTGGGTTAGAGTGTTCGGGCTTGAGTAGTGTTCCCAGTCTATATTAGGGTAGTTGAAGTCACCTAGTATGATGGTGTTTGGAGATACATTTATCCCCTCCAATGTTTTCAGGAAGGCCATGTGAGGTTCCTGAGTTTGAGAGGGTGGCCTGTAACATGCTACAAATTGCAGAGCAGTCTTGCCTATGGTTAATTGCACCTGGATGGTCTCCGATGCATCGTGCGTTGCCACCAACCTTGAGGTGTGGGTGTCCTTTATGAATATGGACACCCCCCCTCCTTTCTTGGTGTTGTCCAGATTTTGGGGCTGGAACGCATGATATGAGGTGAAACCTGTTAGTGCTGGGGTGCTCTCAGGAGCCTTGAACCAGGTTTCTGTCACAGCACAGACATCGATGTTCTCCATATTGAGAAGGGCCTCGAGTGCGTGCATCTTGAGATTGAGACTTCTGGCATTGAGCAGCAATGCCCTTAGTTTTTTTCCTTTTTGGTGTTCTAGGGTGGTAGGTTTAGAATTTGAGCCTTGCCTAAAAAAGGCACTATGGGGGTGGCAAGAGCCTTTGCCAATATATACGTCTCAAAAAACTGCAGCTTTATTCTGTCGCATATCGCCTACTCAGGGGCGATCTCTGCCTAATATAAAACCCAGAGCTGTTGGACATGCTCCACTTAAATAAATCCCAATTCCTCTAAGCTACACGCTCTAGGGACCTACACCTTGTTACCACAATAAACATAATATGCTGGAGGATAGATTCCTGTCCCATAGACTTCCCATACTCTGGAACAAACTACCTATCTATATCAAACAAACCTCCTCATTAGCACTCTTCAAGAAAAATCTTGATGATTGGATGGGAGATAGAAAATTCACCCCGGGATCACTTCTGTCGCTCTGCTTGACAGGGGAACAGGAAAATAATTTTCTTGGTGGCAAAAGCCAGGGTACTGTTTGGCTAGGCTTATATAGGCCCTAGGGCCAATTGCCTAGTACCTGCCTATGAACCTATGAACCTATAAATGGCAGCAGCCACGTACAGTATGACTGTGTTTATTTGTGCCTTCACAATTATAGGTTCATAGGTTCATAGGTAGGTACTAGGCTATCTGCCCAAGGGCATTTATAAGCCTAGCCAGAATGTGTTGGCTTTCACCTCCCTTTTAAATTTGTTTCCTGTGCCTCTGTCTAGCAGGGCCATTGAAGTGATCCCAGGGGTAAATTTATGATTTCCCATCCACTCTTAAGATTTCTCTTAAAGACAGTCAGTGAGGGGCTCTGCCTAACATAAATTGGGATTCTATTCCAGAGTGAGGGAAGTATCTGGGACAGGAATCTGCCATAAGAGCCTTCTGGAGGATGTCTGTGTCAGCTGGAGAATTGATTATGGCCCCCAGTTTGCAGTCATCAGCAAACTTTGTCAGCCATAGTCCTCCCGTGCTTGCCTGTACCTCAGAGAAGTATATACCGAACAGGAGGGATCCCAGGCCTGAGCCCTGTGGGACACCAGTTGTAACTGGTTTAGAGTCCGACATGGCACCCGCAACTCTGACCATGTGAGTTCTATCCATGAGCCAGTTGGCAACCCATCTCGTGACATAGGGGTTTATGTTCAAGCTGGCGAGCTTATCTATAATGCCAGAGTGGGGAATGGTGTCGAAGGTCTTAGCAAGGACTAGGTAGGCTGTGTGGACTACCTTCTCCTCATCTATGGCCTTGGTAACTGTTTCAAAAAAGTCAACTAGGTTTAGGAGGCAGGATCTGCCTTTAACAAAGCCAAATTGGGTAGGGTCCAGTGACTGGAGGTTCCCAATTTCTTTGTTTATGAGTTCCATGATGATGACTCCATAGCTTTGCAGACCAGGCTAGTCAGGCTTATACAGTGATAGTTCCCTGGATCTGTTGTGGCACCACCTTTGTGGAGCGGGATAACTGCTGCTGTATGCCATTCCTTGGGTACATAGCCTGTGGTAAGGCTGAGTTTGAACAGTGAATTTAGGTGAGGGTTTAGTTCATTTTGGAGCTCGTGTAAGACGCAGCCTGGGATACCATCCAGTCCTATTGATGCTGTGTTTTTGGCTTTGGAGAGGGCTGTTTTCACCTGCGTGTCTGTGATGTCTGGGGATCAACATTCTTCTGGGATGGACACGGGCCCTTTTGGGGGTGAGGGGGGGGGGTAAAGTTTGCACTGAATCTGTTGGCCAGGATGTTGGCAATGTCAGTTGGTTCAGCATATTTTTTGCCATTTTGCACTAGCTCAGAGAAGATCTGAGAGTTGCCACCTAGGTTCTTGACATAGCTATAGAAGGCTTTGTGATTATCTTTAGAGTCTTTAGCAATTTTTCTTTCAAAATGGCCTTGGATGATTTTATGAGGGATCGTAGTTTCTTGCTAATACTGATCAGGGATGCCTTTCCTTTTTGGGATTTTGCTCTATCATGTAATAGTTTCCTCCTTCTGTTGTATAGCTTATTTATGGCCGGGGACCACCAGACTGGTTTCCTCTTTTTGGAGGAGTGAGTCTTGGTTTTACTTGGGATGGCTCGTTCCATGCATTCCTGTAGGTGCTTGTAGAATGCAATTTGTAAAGGATTCTGCGGTTTGGGCAGCATTAACCTTTAGCAAGGGGGCTTTGAAACTTTCCACCTCGGTCTTGAGAAGTGTGAAGTTTGCTCTTGAAAAGTTTATCACAGTGGTTTCCTTGACTGGGGGTGAGGTTGGGATGTGGATGTCCAGTGTGATTAGTTTATGGTCTGATCTTACCAATGAGGGGTTTACCTCTGGTGTGGAACACTGATCCCCCATGTTGGTGATGATCAGGTCCAATATGTTGTCACCTCTTGTGGGCATGGTGACCAGTTGTTCCAGGGCGTTTGAGTTTATAAACTCTAGGAAGTTTTGGCCAAAGGAGTTTGTACTTGAGTAGTTTTCCCAGTCAATTTTTGGGTAGTTGAAATCACACTAAGCCACGCTGCTTCGCAAGGGACGGCTTGCACCTGTCACCCCTGGGCTTCCGGATATTGGCAAAGGCTCTTGCCACCCCCATAGTGCCTTTTTTAGGCAAGGCTCAAATTCTAAACCTACCACCCTAGAACACCAAAAAGGAAAAAAACTAAGGGTAATGCTGCTCAATGCCAGAAGTCTCAATCTCAAGATGCACGCACTCGAGGCCCTTCTCAATATGGAGAACATCGATGTCTGTGCTGTGACAGAAACCTGGTTCAAGGCTCCTGAGAGCACCCCAGCACTAACAGGTTTCACCTCATATCATGCGTTCCAGCCCCAAAATCCAGACAACACCAAGAAAGGGGGGGGGGTGTCCATATTCATAAAGGACACCCACACCTCAAGGTTGGTGGCAACGCACAATGCATTGGAGACCATCCAGGTGCAATTAACCATAGGCAAGACTGCTCTGCAATTTGTAGCATGTTACAGGCCACCCTCTCAAACTCAGGAACCTCACATGGCCTTCCTGAATACATTGGAGGCCTTAATTGTATCTCCAAACACCATCATACTAGGTGACTTCAACTACCCTAATATAGACTGGGAACACTACTCAAGCCCGAACACTCTAACCCAAAGATTCCTGGAGTTCATAAACTCAAATGCCATGGAACAACTAGTCACCATCCCCACAAGAGGAGAAAACATACTTGATCTCATCATCACGAACATGGGATCAAAATGTTCAACACCGGAAGTATACCCCTCACTGGTGAGATCAGATCATAAACTAATCTCGCTGGAGGTCCTCATCCCGCCCCCACCTGAAACAAAACAGACCACAGTGAAAAACTTCTCAAAAGCCGATTTCACACTTCTAAAAACTAGTGTGGTCTCCTTTAAGGCCCCTGAGCCAGTGGTAAACATTACTCAAACCGCTGAATCACTTACAAATGCCTTCTACCAGCACCTACAGGACTGCATGGATCAGGCAATCCCAAACAAAACTAAGACTCTCTGTACCAAAGGCAAGCGTCCAGTCTGGTGGACCCCAGCCATAAACAAGCTCTACAACAAAAGGAGGAAGCTACTACAAGATAGAGCAAAATTCTTGAAAGGTAAGACACCTTTGATCATTATAAGTAAAGAACTAAGAGCTCTCATAAAATCATCCAAGGCAAATTTTGAGAGAAAAATCGCCAAGGACTCTAAAGAGAATCATAAGGCCTTCTTTAGCTATGTTAGAAACCTAGGAGGAAACTCCCAGATATGCTCGAATTAGTTCAAAATGATGTGAAAATTACTGAACCTACACACATTGCCAACATACTGGCTGACAGGTTCAGTGCAAACTTCTCCCCAAAGGAGAGATATCTATTCCAGAGGATTGTAGCCCCCAAACATCTCCAACGCCCAGGTGAGAACTGCCCTCACTAAGGCAAAAACACAGCATCCATGGGACGGATGGTGTCCCCGGCTGTGTGCTTCACAAACTCAACGAGGAATTAAACCCACAGTTAGGACAGCTGTTTAATCTTAGCCTCACCTCAGGGTACGTACCCAAGAAGTGGCGCACAGCGACTGTGGTCCCACTTCATAAGGCGGTGCCTCCACAGACCCTGGAAATTACCGCCCCAGTAGCTTGACAAGCCTTATCTGCAAAGCCATCGAGAGGATCATAATGGAACTCATAAATAAAGACAAAGGGAACTTGCAGACTTTGGATCCAAACCAGTTTGGCTTTGTCAAAGGCAGATCCTGCCTCTTAAACTTGGTTGACTTTTTCGAGACAGTCACCAAGGCCATTGATGAGGAAAGGCAGTCCATACAGCCTACCTCGACCTGGCAAAGGCCTTGACACAATACCCCACTCAGGTATCATCGAAAACTCATCAGCTTGAATGTAAACCCATACATCACAAGATGGGTTGCAAACTGGCTAAGTGACAGAACCCACAGGGTCAGAGTTGCTGGAGCCATGTCAGACTCAAAGCCTGTCACAAGTGGTGTCCCACAGGGCTCAGTCCTGGGTCCACTCTTGTTCGGCATCTACTTTTCTGAAGTACAAGCAAACACAGGAGGGTTATGGCTGACAAAGTTTGCAGATGACTGCAAACTGGCCATAGTCGAAAACACATCTGACACAGATATCCTCCAGAAGGGCCTCACAGAAACGGATAACTGGTGCCAGAGCCATGGCCTGAAGTTAAACGCCAAAAATGCATAGTCATACCCTTCGGGAAAAACAAGGTTACCCCTAGCTACCATATAGGTGGCAATCCACTGAGCACAGAAAAAGTCATCAGGGATCTGGGGACCCAGGTTGACAGTAGCCTTTCGTTTGACACTCATGTTGCTAAAGTAGTTAGGAAAACCTTCTATATCGCCCACCTGATCATGAAGGGATTCACATCTAGATCAAGGGAGGTCATCGTCCCGCTGTAGTCATCACTCATTAGACCTATGATTGAGTACAATGCCGCGTTCGGAATGTATCTGACCAGACACCTGCTGCAGCTTGAAAGGCCCCACAAGTTCCTCACCAAAAGGATAAAGGGTCTCAAAAATATGTCTTATGCTGCCCGACTGAAAGAACTCCAGCTCTATTCAGTCTCATACCGCTTGCTCAGAGGTGACCTGTGCCTGACATATAAGGCCATGTCAAACCCAGATTTGATGAATATGCTTCACCTCAAAAAATCTAGATCCCTCTGAACCACAAGGGCGGGAGACTTAAACCTTGACACGGTTATAAATAGAACATGCTGGAGGGACAGATTCATCACCCAGAGACTCCCTATGCTGTGGAACAAAATCCCGGTACATGTGAGGCAGAGCACCTCTCTGGCCTTATTCAAGAGGAATCTTGACCAATGGATGGGAGATTGCAGATATACCCCAGGGATTACTTCAGTGTCACTGCTTGACAGAGGCACAGCAAAATGATAGGCATAGTTTTTATTCAAACTAAAGGCGTGGCGAAAGCCACATAACTATGGGCTAGGCTTATAAATGCCCTTGGGCAGATAGCCTAGTATGAACCTATGAACCTATAATCTAACTCCAAACAGACAGAGAGTCACTTTTTGGGAGGTGGGGTTGGAGACATGGCATTATTTCCAGATATCATGTTTTTTTTCACTTTATTGCTATCTATTTTGTCAGTTTTGGACATTGAGCTATGTACACAGCTTATTAGTTCTTTGAAAAAAAAATAATAAGACTGAATTTGTTTCCTTGCTCATGATTTTTGCTCAGGCCATCATTGGATAAAAACGTTTTAAAATGCATCTCAGAATAACCACAGAACCCATGGTTTCCTCAGGCCTAACAGCTCCCAGACCCCCAGCTTAATTCTGGTATTCTCTGTAGTTATCACTGCACAGTCTTGGCCAGCTAGAGGGTGTTGAAAGGCTGCATGAAAAAGTAAAGTCAAACACTAAGACTGATTTTTTTCCTGTAAACATTATTTTTGTTCAGGTCATCTTTGGATCAAAAGGCTAAAAAAAGCTTTAAAATGTACTTCACAGCATCTAAAATGGCTTGTAGAGGCCTAGCAGATCCCAGTCTGCCAGATTAATGCAATTGTTTTCTCCACAGTTATTACTGTTTAGCCTTGGTCAGTTCAGGTGTTTTGAAAGGATGCGGGGGAAAGCAGAGTTGGAGACTAAGACTGAATTTCTTCTTACTGAATTTCTTCTTTTAGTCGTGATTTTTTGTTCAGGACATTATTGTACCAATTTGTTATGGAAAGAAAGTAGTATAATGCATCATAAAACATCTAGAAAACCATGGCTTCTGGGGGTCTAGCAGCTCCAGACCACTAGTTTGATTCAGATATTTTCTCCACATTTAGTACAGTATAGCCTTAGACTATATTGAAACAATCCATGAAAAACTGAAGATTAAGACAAAATATGAGAAAAGGGAAGAAAAAGTAATCTGGATTGTATGGAGATTCCTGGCTGAGGGGGACAGGACTGGGGAATGTGAAGTGAGGGGTAGTGGGTAGCAGAGAGTGCCATGAAGCCTTTCGCCTAGGACACCATTTCTGCTTAGGGTAACCCCAAATATGTGCATATTTCTTTAACTTGTGTGAAGACATAAATAGTTATAATGTGCATATGCTTAGCTATTGTACATATTATTTGAGAGAAAAAAAATATTATAGCTTTCCCCGCATTTATGTGTGTTGTGTGTGTGTGTGTGTGTGTGTGTGTGTGTGTGTTTGTGTGTGTGTTATCTGCAAAACCAGTTTTACTAACTAGAGTCATTTCTAATTCTGTGAGTTACTCTGAGTAGGGATATACATGTCTGTGTAATGTATGTGTGTGTTATAATTGTGCATACCCAATTTATTTGGTGGTGGAAAATTGTTTCAGTGTATATATTTTTAGGTTTTACACTACAGATGTGACAAAATTATTGAAGGTGTTTGACTACAATGATATTCAGCTTATTGGCTGCATTGAAATAGTAATTCAGTTATTATGCAGTAATGGTGTTCAGTTTGTCTTCTGACTGTGATATTTATTTATTTTTTCCCTGCACTTTTCTTTCAGTTTTTCTCTGCTCTGGTCATGTGATAGTCTGTATACATGTTGATCATGGTAATGTGGTCCCTCAGACCTTGCCAAACATGATATATGGCCCTCAAGCCAAAAATGTTGAACACTCTTGGTCTAGATCATGGGATGAATAAAAACAGTAGAAGGCTCTGCATGAATATATACTGTCATTAACCAGCATTTGTGTGAAATGAATGAAAGTTCCTATAATTGCTGGATACTGTAATTGTATGTGGATGAATCTGAATGGCTCCTGATTTTGTTTCTCATTATTGTGGCTTTGCAGAACTAATATGACCTGTGTGAAACAAGCTGGAATACTAAGCACTGGCTACTGTTTGCGTGAAGAACAGTTTAAATGTATTACTGTGGCTATTATTGTTTTTATTACAATCAGATGTCTAAGGTGTTCACAGTCAACAAAGTTACCATAAATACAGTCTAGGGAGCTGTCTGTGGATGAAAGTAAATTACTCTGTTGTCATTTGTCCCCTTTTAACAATCATTAATCTGGCTTTGCAGGTCAAGTATGCATTTATGGGAAGTGAGCTGGAATATTTAACTGTGACTATGATGTGTTTGTGTGAAACTAGCAACAAATACATTTCAGTGGTTATTATTACTATTATTATTATTATTATTATTATTATTATTATTATTATTATTGTTATTCACCACAATTAGACATCTGAGTTTTACACTGACAACAATGTTTCTACTATATCTACATTTGAGGGCTGTCTTTGGATGAAAACAACTGACAGTGCTATCATGATAATTTTTAATAGTCACTAATATGACTTTGTAAAACTAGTGTACATTTGCATAAAGCATGTAGGAATACTCTACTGTGGCAATGTATTTATCACTACCAGATATCTGAGGTGTATGTAGTCAATAAAGTGTCTGTGTTTGATGAGTATGGAGGCCACCTGTGGATTAAAGTGACTTGCCCCTGTTGCCTTGCTGTTGATTGATCATTGTTAACCAGTTCCTTTTCAGGTATGGCGGGAATAATCTCACACAAAGCATTGTATTCACTGAAATTGGTGATTATGAATTATGACCCACTGATATTACTGCAAAGGGAGTAAATGTGGTGCATGTTTACTGAAGTACATGTTTATTCTCATTCTTAGCCATCAGTCCCATTCCTACAGAAGTAAATAACTAACACAGGTATATCATGTCTGAGCCTGCATATTTATTAACTATTAGCAGTATAACGTTGCATTATGCAAATAAACATGTGCAGTGGCCACCATGGCTGTGGCTAAGTGATCCCTTTTTTTCTGGAAAGTGCAGGAATACATGTTATGCTACACTAAGCTCTCAGCTCTTTGCTGCTGGATTTATGCCAGTCAATTCAGTGAAGCAAGGGCAGCATAGCAGTGCAGCAGGTAGTGCTGCTGCTTCACCATTTTGGTTGCTTACTTTGGTTTGCAACCTGGATAATTCTTTGTGGAGGACCAATGTCCCCCTGTGTCATATGAGTTTTATCTAGGGTCTTTTATTTTCTTCTTAATTACAAAGACAAGTTGCCAGGTGAAGTGAAGTCATCAAAAATGTCAGAACCAGTATATCATTAGGGAGTGCAATGTAAATGAAGGTGCATCCTGTTATACCTTAACATCCCATTAAGAACTAGTTTTCGGCCTTGTGCCTATTGTTTGCTGGGATGGGATAGGCTCCTGTGCCCATGAGGTCCTGTAGAAAAAAAAGAAGATATCAGAAAATGAATGAAGGAATGAATAGATGAAGGCCTCTTGAACTGGAATGACTTTGCTATTTCTTCTTTAATTTAGATGATATTTCAGGTTGTATAGCAGAGAAGTGTCTTGGGACCATTTTGATAGGTGTGCAATATCATGCTATTGGACATTTGTAATATACTTCATCTGGCAAGACCTCTCATGGCATAACACTGCTAAAATGTAGTGACTTAATCCTATGTAAAGTGAGGGGCTTGAAAAGAAGACTGATGCATCACAGTAAACTACTGAGGTTGCTTCAGTAGCACTTATACTAAAACTGGAATGATACAGAGATATGACTACAGATTGTATCCCAGGCAAGGTCTGACTTTACTTGGGGAAAGACCATTTCTCACAATCTCTCAGATTTCCTGACATCATTCTAGGGTGCAATGTCATTACAAAGAACACCATTTTTATAAGTGATAATTACAGAAAGCTAGTTGCATTTGTATACATACATTTTATTTGCATTACTGGAAAAGTGTCACTGACAGATTGTCTTTTACAGGTGTAGATCATAGTATAAAATGTGTGCTATGTCTTTAAGAAGCATGCAAGGCTGTACATGATGTATATATATTTCACATGTGCAAATACCTAGTGTCATTCTGAAGGAGCAGCTAGGGAGTGAGCATGCAAGATCATAGTCATTAGTTGTATATATGTTATTTAAGTTAGAGTCAATAGTCAACAGTAGTAATGTGTTTACATGAAATAACCCACGAAGACTTGTTTATTCATGTCCTAGACACAAAAGTGACATGGTGTCAGAAGTGGGATCAAAGAGAGAAGAATATTTGGAGTCCTGAGGTAAAAAAACAACAGTGAAGGTAAACCGAGAGAAAAGTGCACAAACGTAGCCAGAACAAAACAAAAGTAATGAGAAATAACACAAACTGTTTATGCGATACAAAACACAATAAAGGGGCATTACAAAGGCACAAACTACATTATCAGGCAAGCAAGCAGAAAGTACAAAAAGTTTGCTAACTAAAAAAATGTTTAAAATAAAAGTATCCGATAGAATTACAAGTTATAAAGCAAAACGAGCATGTTTAAGACAGTACAAGTGTGTTCAAGGCACAGTTGGGCATGTTCATAGTTTAGTACTAAGCTAACTGCCCTTGTGAGCCATTTTAAGCCTAGCCAATTATCCCTTGTGAGACTCAAACCCTGCACCTTGGGTTTGTAAGGCAAACACCTTAACCATTTCGACACCCTCCCAACCCAATGTTTTGAGTTAAATGAGCACAAGAAAAGTATATTGGGCGTAAAAGGGCTTAAATGAGCAAAACAAATATAATAACGAATAATAAAGGGCACATTGAGCAAAATAAAGCAAGGTGACTGTGTTTTGCCAAAGAGCTGTATTTGGTCATAACTACGACTTTGTATTGTATCGAGGGCATAGCTAGACTTATTCAAAGTATCTCAAAGTGTGTAAAAGTGCTTATGATGTATGCTTATTACTGTGCATATATTTCAAAGAGTCAATTGTGTGCAAAGTGCAGCTACTTTGTGTATAGCCATTTCGAAATCTTGTGCAGGGTGTGTCTATTTGCAAAGTGCCACCATTACAGAGTGCTTCTTACACTGTAAAAAATTGACTAGTATGGTGCCACCATTTTGGGGACATTTCAGTTTGCTGTATGCAGTTATTTGCAAAGTGCAAGTAATTTGAAAAGTTATTGAGTTTAAGGCAACAGATGCCCATTTATTCATATTATGCTGTTACTTGGCATGTTTTTTACACTGATAAGAGGTGCTTTCTTACAAAAGACAGCATTACAAGAGTATTACAGTGCTCGTGAGTTATTCAGTCGCATCACAAAGTTCTGGAATGTTTCTTAAAATTATAATAAATTACTTTAGTAAATGATGGTAAATGACTGTAACATTTCTTCCTTTACCAATAATATTACAAGAGTACCAAAATGCCCGAGAAGTTTATTTCACAAAGTCCAGTTATTCGAAAGTACTATGAGTTTGTTTATTCACATAATTTCAAAAAGCCCAACGAAGGTACAAGTTCAGAGTACAAATGCATTTGACAATTAAGGGCATTAATTCTGGGATATGTGCATGTGTGTATGTTTATGGTTATGTGGATAACCCTTCACTTGTATGTGTTAATATGGCAGATGGATTTTGAAAATCCCTACCACTTGTATTTGATCAGTATATTGTGGAGAACTGGATAATATTTTAACAAGAGTGCGATATTTTTATACAAGCAGCTTATGCAGATAGAGATGCACACACAAGGACATTCATTTTGCTAAACCTAGCTGGGTCAGAGGGCATAAAAATAGAGCATTCATTTGTGTATACACCAGCAGTATATGAAGGAGAAGGTGCAGACCACCATATTGTTGTACAAGCTGAATCAAGGGAAGACATGTGTATCTTCCAGGCAAATTTTACATTGCATTACATTAAAAAGGCATTTGTTTTTACATGAGATCAGAAACCAGGGGAAACATTTACAGCTTATATAACTGACTTGAGTAATAGAGCTACGATGTATCAGTTTGGTGATTTAAAAGATGAGCTGATAAAGAATAGGTTTGTCTGTAGTATTAACAGTGCTGCTGTGAGAAAGATTTTACTTTGTGGCAGTGATTTTAAATTGAGCAAGGCCATAGAGATTTGTCAAATCCATGAGGTGACAGAAAAACACACAAGTATGCTTGCGGGTGACAAGAGCATGGTTTTAGTTGGTTCCGGAGCACACGTGGATAGTATGCAACATGTGCCAGACAACAGCAGGCCTAAGCATGTGGCAGCTACAGGTTTTCCAAAGAAGGCACATAGCTTTCCAGAAAGTTCTAAGAAAGGTGTAAGTTCCAGCACTGTCGCAACTGTGGTATGAATCATGACTCTAAAAGAGAGAAGTGCTTAATATATGGTCAGCAATGTCACAAGTGTAAAAAATTGAATCATTTCCAAAAATTTTGCAAATCAAGTAAGCTTCACACAGTTGTAAAGAAAGGTCACACAAACACGCAAGTTGATCAAGTAGAACCGAAGCAGTCAGCTTTTTATGTGGATGGTGTATCACTGCTTGATGAAAGAGGTGATGCAGTGAACTTATTAACAAAAAGTGAAGTATTTTATACTGTCCGGATTAATGGAAAATCCACAGATCTCAAAGTAGACACTGGTTCAAAATGTAATGTTACATCAGCAGACACATTTTCTAGAGTGAGAACTAACGAACAACTCAGTGTAAGCAGTAATGTGAGACGTGTTGCTTATGGAGTTGAAGAAATTCATACTGAAGGTTCAATGATGCTTTCATGTTATTTGACTGAGAACTGTTACAACTTGTTATTCTATGTAGTCCAAAGACCAGTGCAATCTTTATTGGGCCTCAAAGATAGTTTAAAAATGAACCTGCTTTCTTTTGCTAAAGAAGTCCATCACATAAGTGTATTTCCAAGTTCCAATTTTTCAGAAGCCATTTTCTAAGTGTATGCCGATGTTTTTGATGACAAGTTAGGCAAACTTCCAGTTGTGTATTTCACGAAGTTAGACCCAGAGGTCACTCCAGTAGTCAGACCAGCAAGAAGAGTTCCAATAGCTATGCAGGATAAAGTTAAGGCACAGATGGATAAAATGGTGCAGCAAAGTTTGATTTGCCCAGTCACAGAACCAGTGGAATGGGTGTTGTCCATGGCAGCCACTCACAAAAAAGGCTCAGACTAAATCAGAATATGCATTGACTCAAGAGATCCGAACAAAACATTAAAAAGACCATATCATCCAATGCCCACAGTTGAAGAGGTTGCAGCTCTAATACCAGCTGGCATTGTATTTTCTGTTTTGGATGCAAAGAGTTAATTTTGGTAAGTGATGCCAGATTGCAAATCCTCATTTCTAACTACTTTTGGTACTCTGTTTGGCAGATACAGATTCCTAAGGATGCCATTTGGAATAAATTCTACAAGTGAAGTCTTCCAGCGTGCAATGGAGAAAATTTTTTCAGGTTATCCATATGCCGTAATAGTAGATGATTTATTGGTTGGAGGCAACGGTGAAGCAGAGAATGACAGAAACCTAAAGAAAGTTCTAGACATAGCACGTGAAATAAACTTGAAACTTAATCCTCTAAAGTACAAATTCAGATTTCCAGAAGTTACGTATGTAGAACATTTGTTTAGGAGTACAGGCTTGAGACCTGATCCGACCAAATAAGCAGCTATTCTTGAAATGTCAGCACCAGATAATGTGCAGGCTCTGCAGCATTTTCTAGGCAAGGTGAATTATTTAGGCAAATTTATACCAAACTTCAGTGAGTTGACTGCATCTTTAAGAGAGCTCACATGCAAACATGTTTCTTGGTCATGGTTAGAACATCATCAGAAGGAATTTGAAGAAATTAAGCAGAAAAGTTCAACCCCACCTACGTTAAGATACTATGATGTGAACAAACAAGTTACTCTTTCCTGTGATGTTTCAAAATTTGGTCTAGACGCAGTTATACTTCAGAGGGCAGACCAGTAGCCTATGCATCTTGAACACTAATGCAAACTGAGATGCAGTATGCTCAAATTGAAAAGAAACTCAATAATATCTGCATGCTCTAAGTTTCATGATTATATTTATGGTCGAGATATTCAGATTGAAACCGATCATCAACCTCTAGTTACTTTTCTAAAGAAGCCTATCCATTCTGCTCCAGCGAGATTGCAAAGAATGATGCTCATATTGCAAAAGTGCAATAACAAATTGGTCTTCACTAAAGGCAAATTGCTTTATCTGGCTGATATTTTATCTAAATCTCCCAGGATTATGACAGAACAGCTTAACACAGAAACGTTTGACTTTGATGTGATGTCAGTGCCACCACTAGACTTGATGAGTTAAGGGAGCATGCTTAGACTGACTCGATTTTGCAGAAGCTTAATCACTATATTAATGTCGGATGGCCGTCAAAATAATCTACTGTATCACCTGATGTGCAAACATATTTTCCTTACAGAGATGAATTGTTGATGGAAGATGGCATTGTTTTCAAAGGTCCCAAAACTATTGTTCCTGTTTCCTTACAACAAGAATACATCCAGATTTTGCATCATGGTCACACAGGAACCACATCCACTAAGAGAAGAGCATGAGAATTAGTATTTTGGCCTTCATTACCGAAAGGCATTGATAGAGTTCTTTCTACTTGTTCGGTATGCAATAGTACCAGATTGCATATGCAAAGAGAACCACTTCAGCTAAGTCCAGTTCCTGAACTACCTTGGTCTACTGTAACAACTGATATCTTTGAATGAAACAATCAACACTACTTAGTTTTGGCAGACTCTTATTCAAATCGGTTTGAGACTGATCTGCTACCTAACCTAACCTTAACTGCTGTTATTACCAAGTTGAAACGTCATTTCTCGGGTCATGGTAGTCCATACAAACTTTCTTCTGACAATGGTACTCAATTTACTAGCCAGTTGTTTCAGAAATTTGCAAAAGACTTTCTACATGTCACTAATAGTCCTGAATATTCTCAGTCCAATGGTCTAGCTGAAAGAGCAGTGCAGATTGCAAAGCAATTACTTGAAAGGTCAAAGCGTGACAATACTGATGTTTTCTTGAATTTGCTTAATCTCAGAAACATACCTTGTTATGATATTCTTGGCTGACTTGCTCAAAGCCTACTTTCTAGGCAAACTAGAACTACACTACCTATTTCTTCAACTTTGTTGCAGCCTAAGTCGAAGAACACTAAAACCATCAAGGCTCAATTGTTTAAGAAGCATAATATCCAGAGATCTAGTTACGACTGATCAAGTAGATTACTTCATCTATTGAGGGAAGGAGAGATGGTACGAATTCAGATAACAAAAGGATTTGATTGAATACGACAGATTACAGCCATTTGTGCCGAGCCAAGATCTTACATGGCAAATTCCAAAGGCAGGGAGTATAGGAGGTATCGTGGACATCTTCCAGTACCAGAATCATCATCATCATTGAATCACAACAATGTATCTGTGATGCAGGTCTAAATTGAAGAGAGAGTCAGACATTATTTCCAGACCAGAATGTAGTCACAATTCTGACTCCATTCCAGAAAGTGATTCAAACATTCCACAGATTAACCCCTTTACAAAAACTGTTCCAGTTGTTAAAGTTAACACTCCATTTTAAGTCACACGATACGGATGTGAACCGAAACAAGTGTGAAACACGCAACAATGTGGACTTGATTGTACATACCTATATGTTTGAATATTGTATAATGGATGACTGAAAACGTATCTGTGATTTCTGCATGCCAAACAGTCTCATAACAATTGCACAGTCTATTTCTCAGAGGGAGGATGTAGACCATAGTATAAAATGTGTGGTGTGCCTTTAAGAAGAACACAAGGCTGTACATGCACATATATATATATTCCACATGTGCAAATACCTAGTGCCATTTTGAAGGAGCAGCTAGGCAATGAGCATACATCTTAGTCATTAGTTGTATGTACGTCATTTAAGTTAGAGTCAATAGTCAACAGTAATAAAAGACTCATTTATTTGTGTTCTAGACATGAAAGGGACAACAAGAATGCATCTAAAGGCAAAAATGACTTCTCCCACACTTTCAGTAAAATTTAGTTGGTGATATCAGCAATAGTGTGCCTAAGTAATAACTCAAAATCTTGACAACATGAAAATGCAGGTCGAATAAATAATTGTGTCAGTGTGTTTTGTCTAGAAAGGAAGATAGTTTATAAAAACAAAATTGTAATTCCTGCTTCTACTAACTGACACACACACAGCATGGCATATTGTTAAAAGTGATAATCCAAACTTCAACTCTTAATTGTTTTAAATGTGCAATATACTATTTATAGAAGCGAATGTGGTAAGAGCATACAAAAGACTTAATTTGTTTTGGTCTAGACATGCTTTCAGGAGTCATATCTCTGCTTCTATTTTTTCTAGGCTAATTCACACAAAAATAAATGGTTTCTCTTTATTCCCTCTCAGTATTAATGATGACATTTCCATTGAAATATTTTAAGCTGTATGTAATCTCAGCCAGTTGCCACAGCTCCTCGTTTGAGGTTCTGGCATATTAGCGATTTTAGACACGTAAACACTGAATGCAGATGACTACTTGGTCCATTTTTCAGAGTATTTTCCTGCCTGCTAGATAACTTGCAGAACTTACTTAACCAACAGCTTCTCCAAGATTTTGTCATACATAATGTATTGAGGTACTGCACGTGCTGATCTTTCCATGTTTCTTTGTCAGATTAGTCAAAGACTTGTTCTATCTTTACCTAGCTTACACACACACACATACACACACACACACACACACACACACACACACACACACACACACACACACACACACACACACACACACACACACACACACACACACATACACACACACACACACACACACACACACACACACACACACACACACACACACACACACACACACACACACACACACACACACACACACACACACACACACACACACACACACACACACACACACACACACACACACACACACACACACACACACACACACACACACACACACACACACACACACACACACACACACACACACACACACACACACACACACACACACACACACACACACACACACACACACACACACACACACACACACACACACACACACACACACACACACACACAGCCACACATGCGCACACAGACACAAATACACACTCACTCATCAAATACATAAACACACATTAAAATACCTATTTTGTGTAGTAGTAAAACCCTTGAACCCCCATGTAGAGTTTGTGCCCTCAAACCCAAACACTGATAGTGCACATCTGAGATAGCAATTTTCTGTGGAGAAATGGTATGGAGACATTAGTTAACTAATTAATTAATGTGGATTCTTGGCAGCTGACTTTATTTGAAATACTGAGTTTGTTGAAATGGTTATAGCATGATTTGATGGAACATGCTGATACAAACAGTTTGATTATCATTTTGCTACCCCATCATAAAACCTGACCTGCACGTGTCCTATGCATTCCTGAGTTCCCTATTTTGTTCTCAACTCACAATCTCCTACAAACGCTGCATCAGGAATTCTGTACCATCTATGTAAAAGGTGATCTTTTTCACTCTGCTGCTATTCTTTTGTCTTCAGAATGCATTAAACTTTCCTGTCATTTTCCCTTTTCAACTACATTTCCTCAACAGTGCAATACTGAGGCAGTTTAGGTTCTTTGTCTTTCTGTTTGGCCCCTGGTACGTCTCACAGTGTTGTTGTTTACCTGCCTGCTCTCAGCTGCTACTATCTTGCTTGGGTCCAAACCTGCATGCAGAACTCTGGATGGAATCCCATTAACTGCTGGTGCAGGGGTCTTATCTACAGTAAATGAAATGTACAACTTCTGTGAATATAAAGCCAGCAGGACTGGAACTGTGTTCTTGAAAAAAGGATACTTTTCATTTAAGACTGTAGCTGAGAAGACCAGACACACAAAGCTAGAAGGGTAGAGCAAGTCCTTGCTATGGAATGTAGCAATAAAATACTTTATTACCTCAAAATAACAAACCCAAGAACTTCCAAAACTAAGACACCACTTCCTGGAGGCACCGCTCAAGTCTGGAGAATTAAGATATCCCACTAGACACATTTAGCGCTTTCATTCCATTTTATTTCGGAACATCATCAAAAAAAATCATTTTTGGGGGGTTTGCTGTTTTGAAGTTATCAAGTTTATTAGTTACAACTCGGCATGGCTTCATAAAATACTTTATGTTTATTAATTACAAGAAAGAAGTATTATAAAATTACTAATATTGTCATGATAGAGCGTCAAACAGAACTAAAACTTTGTTTTGACATTTCAATTATCATATAGGAAAAAAATCACCACAGACAGTGTCCCATAAAATCCACATTCTGGAAAGATAAATGTGTTAAAGTTTAAAATCTTCCGACCAGAAATTGCTGTTACTTATAGAGTATTTCTATAAAAGCCATTATTTAGAACAGGTGAAGATACACTCACTAAGACCAATACTATCATCTCTTCATAAGCTATAACTGACTTAACAATTAAGCAAAGTGTTGATTTTTATGAACAAAAGCTTACACATACAGTGAATCACACATAATAACATTTTATAAATACAGAATTGTAAAACTGAGTTGCGGCATTTATCCATTTTGAATTAGAAGTTTGATAAAGTCATTATTGGTGAGAACGAACATAAATTGTTTCTGTTACTGCACTTTAAATTACTTCAAAAACAGAGAACATACACTAAGTAAAAATAAAATACAGACAGCCTTTCGGTATGGAGCATTTATTTCCATCTCAAGGCTTAAATGACAGACAACACCTTTTAAGTTTGCTCTTGAGACCTGTATGCTGTCAACTTAAACACAAATGGAAACAGAGCTTCATTGTGTGTGATTGCCAGTACATTATTCTTTGAATTTTATGTTATGTCGAACAGCAAGTCAAAGATTTAGAATGTAGTTTTCTTTAATTCTGTCAGTATTTATTGATTTCTTGAAAATTGATACCTTAAGATAAGCTCCATAAAAGTATACAATTTCATTTATAAGATGGCCTCAGGATAACTGCCGTTGAGAAATATTTTCACATTTATATATTACAGATAAGACTTCAAAGCTGCTGTGAATGTTTGCATCTGACTTGTTTAAATTGAACTATTTATATTCTGTTTATGGAACTTTTCTCCCTGGGCCTCCACTGAAAGGGGGCTCTGCCTGGACAGACAATCCTAGTAAACAAATGCAAATCAATCAATCAATCAATCAACAACGAAATAAATAGATAAAATGTAGTTATATGTGAGAGTTTTAAATCTAAGACAACTTCTGTTTTCTTACTAAAACTACCAGGTACATCCCACAGACTGTGTCACATGTCACTGTAATGGATACATTATGGACTGGATTCATAAAGCGCTACGTGAAGTATAGCAATCATGTTGGTGTTGAGCAGCACCACCAACACAATAATGCACCAATTGGTTCATAGGTTTGTACTAGGCTATTGACCACCAGGGCCATGCAACCCAACCCAGTTTTGTCCTTGAGTACATTGGATGCCTGTATGTGGGGGTATGTTAGTTATAAGGTAGCTAAGGGTGGTGTGTTTGTATGCGTGTGGAGGGGTTATGTTAACTTGGGATTAGTTAGCTTGCTGTTGGTCTGTGTCCATCAGACAAATGGAATTCATACCAAGGTGAATTCACAATTTCCCATCCAATGATCAAGTTTTCAGTTGAAAAGAGTCAGGGATGAACTCCACTTCATGTGCATGGCGAGTCTGTTCCATAGTGCGGGGATCCCCTGAGACACATATCAGTTTCTCTTGCATGCTATATTTATAATGCAGGCAAAGCTCAGGTCCTTGGATCTACTGTTCCTGGTGCTGTTTGTTTTGCAGATGTGCAAGAGGTCCATCAGAACTGAATCAGTGGATGCCATCTATGTCAGGCAAAGATCACCCCTCAGTAACCTCTAGGAGACTGAGTAAAGAGTGAGAAGGCCTTAAGGTGATCTCTGTAGGACAGGATATTCATACCCTGGATTCTTCTGGTAAAAAAAAAACTTTGAGGGCATTCCAACAATTGCAGGTGCCCTGGTTAGGTGCATATCAAAGGGAGCAATGTATTCAATGATGTGTCTGATACAAGCCCTAGATGCCTAGATACCATACCCTTTATTAGTTGGACTACAAAGAATGATTTCTTTCTATCTTGGCTACATGTTAGTCAAAGGCCAATTTACTATTAACATATGTTCCCAAATTCTTAGGGGTGTTTAATAAATGGAGTAATTAACTTGGGTGGATGACTTCCTAAAGGGCACTACAATGGATTTCTTCATGTTAAGTTTTAATCCATGGCTCTTGTTTGTATCAGATCCTCTTGTAGGATGTTTGTGTCATGGGGAGAATCTATAATAATTCCCAATCTACAGTTATCTGTGAATTTCGTGAGCTAGAACATTAGCCTTGACATCTGAGAAATAGATGCCAAGAAGGAGCAGGCCTGACATAGAGCCCTGGGGTTCTCCACTGGTGACTCATCTCTTGCTGGAAGTGGTCTCACACATCCTGAATTTTTGGTTCTTCTCTGTGAGCCAGCTAGCAATCCAACAAGTTACGTAGGTATTTATGCCTAGCTCTGAGAGTTTGTCAGCAGTACCCGAGTTGGGTATAGTATCGAACACATTGGCCAGGCCAACATAGGTGGTGTGCATTGTTTTTGCCTCGTCCATAGTCCTGGTGACCCTTTTGAAGAAGTCTACCTTCCCTTGATAAAGTCAGACTGGAATGGGTCCAGTGTCTGTAGGTTGTCAATGACCTTATGGATCATTTCCATGATAATTTCTTCCATGGCTTTGCAAGTTAGACTTGTCACATCAATGGGTATGTAATTCCCTGGGTCACTTGATGGTTCTTCCTTGTGGAGAGGGATGACTGTTGTTCCCTTCCATTCATTCAGTACGTAACCTGTTTTGAGGTTGTAGTTAAACAGTGCCTCCAGTGATAGATAATGTCTGATGCTATTTAGGAGGAAACTGGGCATACTGTCAGGGCCCACTGAACTAGTGTTTTTGGCCTTAGCAACTGCTGCAGGACCTGCTCCATGTTGATAGTTGGGGGGATATGCTAGAAGGGGTTTCACAGTGGGTAGTGGGGGTGAAGTTAGAGCTAAATTTATCACCTAGAAGATTTGCTATGTCACCCTGGTCAGTGATGGTTATGCTATTTACCACCAATTCTGCACACTGCTGTGTGCTATCTTTAATGTTACTGACATAGCTGAACGAGGCTTTGTGATTTTCCTTAGCAAGAGAGGTGTATTCTGACATCATAATTGGCTTGGTTGGACCTCATTAGACCTCTTAGTTTCTTGTTTAGTTGAGACAGAGGGCTTTTGTCTCTGTGAGAGTTGCTTCTTCTCATTCTGGACATGACTTTTTTCTTTTGTGATACACCGTTAAGGTTAAAATCCTGCCAGTGGGGTTTGTTTTTGGTGTTAGATCTGGGGTTACTTCTGGTAGTCATGGCAGCCTTAATGCAGACATTTGAATATTTATACAGGGTTTCTGTGAACAATTCTACATAGGCAGCTGTGTTCTCAGGGACAGTGGGAGCCTTGAATTTTGACAAACTGTGGTTTAACAGCATCTAGTCAGCTTTATAATAGTTCCTAACTGTTACTAGTTATGTTGTGTTTTCCAGGTTGATTTTTATTTGGTTGGGGGCAGCTTTGTGATCCAAACTCATCATTGACAACATGGCACAGAGGGGAATGCAACTCTCTCCCATGTTGGTAAGTACCAGGTCTAGCATGTTTGAGCCCCTGGTTGGAGTGCGTGCACACTATCTTGTTCAGGGAGTTTATGTTGACAAAGTCCAGGAAACATTGTGGCTGTGAGTTACAAGCAGTGTATGTTTCGTTCTCTGTATAGGGCCAGTTAAAGTCTCCAATGAAAAAAGGTGTTTGGATTTTGAGTGCCCCCAGTAGGTCCAGGAAGAAGCTCTGAGCTTTGATGGTCATAGAAGGTGGCCTGTACCTGGCCAGGATATGGTACAGAACCTTGTGCATGGAGACCTGGAAATGGATGAACTCTAGGGCATCATCCTGCTTAACTAACATCGAGTTGTATTTGTTGCTAAAGTAAATCGAGACACCTCCACCTTTAGCCCTTGGCTGTGTTGCTGCTGGTCTAAATGTGTGGATGCACTGTAACCTTGTACTGATGGAGGACTTTCTGTGACTTTAAACCAAGTCTCAGTAACAACAGAGTTGTCTACATTCTGCAGAGTGAAGAGAGCTTTTAGGGTGTAGAATTTCTTGTTTATGTTTAATTCAGTGAGCAGGAACACCTTAATGCTGCATTTTCTTTTTGCTGTGTTGGTAGTTTTTTGACATTTTGCTTAAAAAGGCTCTAAGGGGTAGACAAAGTTTTAGCCAATATCCAAAAGGTGTGTGTGTGTGTGGTGGTGGTGGTGGGGGGGGGGCAACTGCAGACCATCCTTGGAAAAGTAATGTGTCCATTAACCATATCCTCCCAAGCTGAGACTTATTGCATCCCCTGGAGTGACACCAGAAGCTAAACCAATCCACTAATTTTCTGTTCATACTGGGGCATTATCCTAGGTGAAGATAGAATGCTGCTCAATGTAAGGCATGTACCTGCCTGTGATACTTACTCAGAGAAATCCATAATGTCTGTTTTCATATAGTCCAATGAGATGTACCACAGGTCATTTACACCCATATGGACTCTAATAGAATCATATTAGTACATGTGGTGCAGTGACTTGAATACCTCTGTAATATCATGGATCCTAGCTCAAAACAGGCACCTAACTGCTCATAGGTTGGTACTAGGCTATCAGCCCTAGGGCCTATACAAGCCTAGCCATATCAATTCCCTGGCTATTTCTTCCCACATTATTTACTTTCCTTGATATGGATGAGATCTGTTATCTTCTTCTTGTCAGATCTGTTGAGAAGGGCATCTGTGTGTCATACAATATAATCCCTTATGACAAGTGTATTAAGTAAAGTGTTTTTTTTTTTTTTTTTTTAAATCTTTTTATTAGTTTTAAAAATTCCAGAAATAACATACAAATACATCAAATATAAATTGAACATATAAACATACTATACACTAATAAGAACTATATACAAATCTCATCCATATCCTGGTGTAGTAAGCTTATACATTGTCAACAATATCATGTCAAAATATAGTCCATTAAAAATTTCCAAAACTCCTTCTGTACCGGCTGCTGCTTCATGGAATACCATAAATACTTGTGTGCATATAGTTGTTTTCTAGCTACTTGTCTAAATCCTTCCCATGACAGTGCTATCCTATTTTTCCAATTTAAAGTGATGTAGTATTTTAGTAACATAAATAAGGGAATAAGAACGTGTATTTGATTTATGCTAATTTCTGGAGGAGGAATATGTAGGAGAGTAAATTTCCATGATAAAGTTGTTTTCTTGTATCCTATCTTTTCTAACTTAACCCTTAAAGCACACCAGAGCTTGTATGAGCATTTACAGCTCCAAAATATATGAATGATATCTGCTACTTGGGAAGGACAAAATTGGCAGTTCATTGGAATTTCGTGGTACAACTTACTTAGCACTTGAGGTGTATAATAAGCGTTATTTAATATCATAAGTTGTGTGTATCTCAATTTTTGAAGGGGTATATATTTGGAGAATTTCTGAATGACTTGAGCAATTTTATTAGTTGTAATCGTAGAGTCCTGCTGCGTCCAGTAGCTAGAATGTATACATTCTTTGTTGTATTTAATTGAGATAATAACTTTATATACATTCGAGATCATTTTTTTTTTTTCATTGAAACAACTCCCATACGGTTCTACATGTAGATATATCTGCGTCTGAAATATTGAGACCATCCCAGAACTTACGACATACCTCTCTTAATTGTCTTAAAATGACTGTATATTTGGGGTGGAGATTTAATTTGCTCTTCATGGTGGCTACTGAGACATTTTTAAATGGTAGAAAATCTACTATAGATTTATTCTTCAACAATGGATAAGGATCTAGGTTAATCATCCTATTATTTAACTTGATATTAGGGTTAAGGTGAATGGGCTGGAGTGTCATATAGGCCGAATATAAATTCACGGATTCAAATAGATTCTGAATGATTATGATTTGATCCTTTAGATACCTCTGTATTCTATAGTTCTTCCTGCTGTCTTTATCTAAAAAGGGGAGTGCCTTCGGGTTAAACTGTAATGATCTAACATAGCTGTAATATAAATTCACCCAGATCGGGTACCACTTAGTGGGGTCATTTTTATATTCTGCGATGGTGATTATTCTGCTACACTTGTTAATTTCGTAGTATAGTCTAATGTCGGGGAGGCCCATACCACCTTTTTCCTTAGGGTATATACGTTTCTGGAAACTTATTTTGGTGGGTTTGGGGTACCATAAAAATTTCAATAGTTCTATTTGGATGTTTTTAAAGAATTTATTTTGTATGGAGGTGTTGGATGCATTGAATACAAATAACAATTCATTCATTTTTATGATAGCAATTTTGGATAAGAACAGAAGTTTAAGTTGAACCCATCTGTCCAGGTCTTTTTGTATAGTTACCCATAAATTACTTATATTTTCCTGATAATATTTATATGGATCATGATAAAATGAGACACCCAGATAACGTAATTGGTCTTTAATCTTGATTTTCTGTGGGGTAAATACATTGGGGTATTGCGAGAAGGTATTTAAGGGGAAGATTATCGACTTTTCCATATTCATCTTATAGTTAGAGAACTTGGAAAATGTGTCTATTTATTTTATAATTTTACAGAAATCTGAATTGGGAAGAGAGTAATATATGTTTAAATCATCTGCATATGCAGAAAATGGAATTTTTGTTTTAAATAGAACCGGGATATTGTAAAAAGTCTTTTGTTTTAAAAATAGGAATAATGGTTCAATGAATATGTTAAATAAAAGGGGCGATAAGGGACAACCTTGTCTTACCCCATTATTAATTTCTATTCTTGATGAACTATATGTATTTATTTGTAAATTGGTATAAGCTCTCTTATGAAGGGTATTAATATAATGGATGAATTGTGTAGGAATATTAAATTTTGGGAGAATAGCTGTTAAGAATTCCTTATTAATTTGGTCAAATGCTTTGGACGCATCAATAGCCAATATATATATAGATATTTGTTTAACCAGAGATAAGGATATCATTGCATCAAGAGTAAGTGTTTGATCCATTGTTTGCCTATGATTAATAAACCCAGATTGTTCTGGAGATATAATATTTGTAATAACGGATCTAAGTCTAGTAGCTAGGATATTCGCCATAATTCTCATATCTAAATTAATAATAGAAATGGGCCTATAATTATGAGGATTTGTCGTATCAGAATTAGGTTTAGGAAGTAAAATAGTTCTAGAGGCATTTAAATGGGGGTCACTGATGCCAGATTGTGTAATATACGTAAAAAGATGATACAGTATAGTTGAAATTTTTGGAATAAAACATTTATAAAATTCAGCAGAAAAGCCATCAGGGCCCGGTGCTTTATTACGCTTTAAACTATTAATTGCTTTAATAAATTCTACCTGAGTAAAATTGGCTGAAAGAGATTCTTGATGATATTCATTAATTTTGGGGAATATTAATTGCTTAAGAAATAATTGTAAATCCTGTTCGTTATACGACGGAGGGTGGGGATTATATACATTTGTATAGATCTCCTAAAATATTTTGATTATATCCTGTATATTATTATATTTTTTGTTTTGATAATTAATCTCATAAATAGTGGGGATAGGTTTGTGGTGGTTAATTAGCCTTGCTAAAAATTTAGAAGGAAGTTGAGCCCATTGCGAGTAGTTTGCAAGGTTTTTAATTTCCTGAAATGATAGGTTCTCTGCTTGCAGTGATAACAGATTTCCCTGAAGTTGAGATATATTGTTTTCCAAATTTAATGAGTAATTCTGTTGTAATTCTAGTTCTAGTTTAGTTATTTCTCTCTTAATATCATTTTCTTTCTTAGTAGCAATTTTCTTATGGAATGAAGATTTATTAATTAATACCCCTCTGATCATTGCTTTTGTGGCAGCCCATATTATATCAATTGGCTGGTCTTCCTCCGATATAGATAAAATACATTTATCAAGTAATGTGTTAATTTCTTGCATAATATCCTCTTTATTAAGTAAATTAAAGTGCCACCATAATGTTCTATTTATCGGGGTGTGATTAGGTGCCCAGTCTATAGCCAATGTGATTTTGGAATGGTCTGAGAAAAACCTAGGTTCTATATAAAATGAGAGGACGTATTTCAAAAAGATATCGGAAATTAAGAAGAAATCCAACCTAGACCAACATTTATAGCATTGAGAGAAAAAAAGTAAATCCTTTATTGGGCATATGTATAGAAAGATTGGTATGTGGGTCAAAAAGGTTAAAGTCGTTTTTAATCTCAAAGATTGCAGTTGTAGCTTGAGTATTATATTTAGAATTAGTATTGCTTCTGTCTGTGTCTGGATCTTGTATGGAATTCCAATCTTTCCCTAAGATGTAATAATGATTAGGGAAAGACCTTAGCAAATTATAAATATTCGTCAGAAAGTTCTGTTGCAAAGTACATGGAGCGTAAAGATTAACAACTAAAATCGGTTTATCAAGATGATTAATTTTAGTTACAAAGTAGCACCACCTGCCTTCTGGATCTGCGTCCTGTTTTATGATGTCATACTGAAAGCAGTTTTTGATAATAATAGCTACCCCTGCCTTATTAGTTTTATTTCCTGCAGTTATAATAGATTTAATCCACTTTTTCCTCAGAATGGGATTCCACTGTTCCTTTAGTAAATGGGTTTCTTGTATCATAATAAAATCCAATTTGGCTTTAAAAAGTAAATGTAAAAAAAGTTTTCTTTTATTATTTGCTTGCAGCCCCTTCACATTCCATGATGCTAATGTCCACATATACTCATTAAAGAATGTGATACTTGCTTGTGTGTACTAATTGTCTGGGTAATTAGATTCAATACAGAAGGATGCCATAGAATAAAGAATTTCTCTGGATATAGATGAGAAGCTCTTCCTGTTCTAATTCTGTGCCTATCCACTAAATCCCCTAACCTGGAAGAGCATGGGATATGTCTACCTGTTTCAAAAAAAAACTGAAAGATTGAAGAAATAACAAATCTTTTTCCTTTTTATAAGTTTGACCTCGCATCCTGAAAGGTATCCCATCTCACAAAACCTAACTCTACAGATCAAAGAAAACTGAGCTATCCTTACAAACCAACCCTGGTCCACAGATCATAGCTCCAATCAAAGATATTGTGAGATCTTCATATTGTCGAAGCAAAGCTATGTAAACAATTAATTAAAAAGGGTGTGTTCTGAATGTGATTCTTCTACATAACCATAACATCAGATATCTATGCTATCTAAATATGAAAATTGCAGAATTAACTTGAAAAGTGTTAAACAATATTACAGCAAAATCTTCCACCACTTCCCAACATACTACTATCTTGCAGGATACCAAAATAAAAATTATAATATTTTTCATAATGAGTACCATTACTCTAATCTTAGTATATAGACCAGAACCCAGTATCATATGGAGTTAGTACTCAACCCCCTTCATACAGCAAAAGTGTAATATCATTTTCAAGGCCATATTGCTGTAATTAAAAGTCTTACTTAGATTTTTTGTAAGAATCATTGTATATCCAGTTCGTTAATCACAGACTCTAAAACATGTCAGTTTATCACTTCTTAAAGACATTGATTTAGCAGAAAGAAAAAAACTGTTACCAAGCTGTTTTAATATATGTTATGCAACTCTAGTATGTTCTATAAAGACTTTCCTTGCATCCAGAAGATTTCAGTTCAACATATTCGATACAATGTAGATAGACCATAACCAGTCCCAATTCTAAAGCTAGTCAGTCTAAAAATAGAATATTAACGTTATCGCAACTGCAATTATATCATTCTGGATTTCCGAGTCTGCGCTATTATGCTTTAAGTATAATATCCTTATAAAATAATATTCACGTGGTCCAACCCCTTCAACTTCACTTGAAAGCATTCACTTTTAGTTTGTATGTATATCCAAAGAATAGATAAGAAAGCAAAACCGGTTGTCACTGCAGAAACCAAGTGGGAAACTGCACTGGAGCTATGATGCACTAAGGGCTGCACATTACATTGAAAGCAAAATGATGTTACAAATTTCAGAAAGTATCATTAAATAAAAATTATTTCAATAGTGGACATTTATGCCAGAAGATGCAAACCATGATGAAACAAAACTGTCTATCCAAGTCAGTATTAAAATGTTACATACAAGTTGTTCCATTACTACTAAAGCAAAGATGTATGCCTATCTCATAATGTTAAGATCAGGTACACAAATAATTTTGAAAAGGTCTCGTAACAGTATTGGTTTTAACAGCAATGAAGAAACACAGTAAACTAAATCATTCAAGACAATGCTAATGATTAAACTACTGCATATTAGAGTTTAATACTAGTCACTAGACAACTGCTAAACACTGCTATTCAGAATAGGGAAATGCTTCCTATTAAGGCTTACACCTACTCTTAGCTTAAAGATGTCCATGAAAACGGAATGGCCCATTGGAGTTTTTTCATTCAAGCTCGTCGGAGACCAGATTCAATACACATAGGTTCCATCTGAGCAAAAATGCACAGTAGCTACAGTGCTTCCAAAAGGAAAATGGTTTGGTAGCATTTGTACCGTCTGGCATACCCCAGCTTTTAAAACGTACCTCACAGCGCAAATTAAATCATCCACTATATTACCTTCTTGAATTAGCGACAACAAGTTTCCCTTTTTATTCTTCCTGGCTGAACTGCAAGATGCTGCCGCTTTAATAAACCATTGCATCCTGGGAGATGAGGTCAAAGCAAGCGTAAGAGTTCATTTGAAGATCCATATTATAGGGAATTGTAGTTTGCTGATGATGCGGTGGATCACGAAGATGTCAGGCCTGGAAAACCATTGACCCAGTCGGGTCAACCTCCCAAACATACCATCCGATAAGAAACTGAAGCCGGTAATGGTAATCATAGTCAAAGTGCATTATTAAGCATAACTAGTTAAATTTGTAATGGTGAACTGCTTTTTAGTTTCCCTTTACTGCTTATGACTTATGTGAATCCTTCTCTGGATTTGTTTTAAAGATTTTCATAAAAATTGTTGCAGCTTCGTTATTATTGTTGGCTGACTACTTAATTCCTTGGTGAGAGAATTGAAGCAGATTGGGGAATTTCATTTGGAATTTAATTTGTTTGTTAATCAGAAAGGCACAGAACGGTGCTAGTTTCTGTCTTTCCACTTTTATTTGAGGTGGCAGATCTTGTGATATGGTTATCTTTGAGCCGTTCCATTCAACAAACTTTGTACTTTTAGCAGCTAATAGAAGTCTATTCACATGTTGGTAATTCATTATTTTAGCGTAGATGTTTCTTGGTTTGTTTAGCACTGAGGATGATCTAAGGGCCCTGTGTGCTCTTTCGATGGTAATTTGTTTAGCTTCTGAATCACTTCCTAAGAAGAGAGAGAAAATTGCAGTTATGCTGTCCATGATCCTGTTTTGCTCTATGCTTTCAGGGATGCCCCTTAACACAATATTATTGCGTCTGGATCTGGATTCAAGATCCAATACTTTTCTTTGTAAATCCTGGATAGAGTTTGTATTAGAGTCAGATATCTTTTGTATGCTCTCTATTTTGCCATCCTGATCCATAATTTTAGATTCTATTTTGTCCATCCTTGTGAGAATCTTGTCTAATGGTAATCCGACTGTTTGTAACTGAGTAGAAAGATTTTGGATTGCCTCATGTATCGGCTGAAGTGCAGTTTTTAGATCATCTAAGCTAGAAGACTAAGATTTATTTTTATTTGTGGTTTTATTGGCCTCCTGAAGTTTATTTGTTCTGGCTCTTTTAGAGGTATTATCCTTTTCCGGGGAGGCTAATGATGAAAATTTTGTTTTGGTAACTTGACTATCCATTAGGTCTGGTTCGTGTGACATTTTATTTACCGTCGCTGCTGGTACTGAAGCACTTCTTTTCTCTATATTGTATTTAGAACTGATCCGGCCTAGATGCAATCAGCATAGAAGTCTCACATGTGGCACACAGTCTACATCCAATCTTCAGCAATCTTGCAATTTTCTTGAACTTAATAAGATTTTTGACCCCTCAGGTATGTAAAGCAGTATATATATTGCCGGTTTTGGTTGAAATTGCTTTTAGATAAGTTTGTCTCACGTTTGGAGAAAAATTCTTAGGTATGTTGCTACTCTGTGTTTCAGCACAGCAGCCTCACAAGACAGCAGCCATCTTGAATCCTCCAAGTAAAGTGTTTTTTGACTATTGAGCTTTATTCTTTATACTTTGCGACCACATAATAAAATTGTGTTATCTTTCAGTTTCAGTGCAGTAACAGACACAATGTCTAGAACTAGAGGTTCTCTATATTGTCTTGCAATTGTTTTATTGTTTTATGACTTCTAGCAAGTACCAAGATTTGAGAATAAGTCCTTGTTTATGTATTTTTACAGGTAGATGTTAAATGCTACCAGCTGCATCAGTGGGGGTTTTACCTGGAATACAGTCAGATGACAAGAAGTGATGTCATCCTGCAAGCTATCCCAGCAGTAATATTTGGGATATTAATTTAAGAACTCTCTGAGAGAGGCAGAGTATTCTGTATTTGTCTTTGACCTGACAACATGAAGATCCACTCACCACATCTGTCTTGCTTTCTCTATAAGTAAGTTAACTAGGGTGTAATAATTTTCATAGATTGAGTCAGAAATATAGTGAAGTATAGTTTATATGTTTTCTTTATTTATAGAGACTGTCCTGCAATGTCGTTTTATATATTTCCTGTGATTTTGAACTCTGATGTTACTGTGATCATATAAGGATCACTTTCTTGTTCTTTTATTATTTATTATTAAATATATTTAAACCTTTCATTGTGGCTGACATTTGCAAGACATATTTAAGTTTTGGGCGTACTTGCATATTTATTTGGTGACACTGTGGGCCACTCCTAATAGTCTTGAATTTGGTCAAACTACCATTTGTATTGATAATAACATTACACAGTAATATTGGACACCCTTTGTTAAGGGCCTTAAAGTAGCTGATAAGGAGGTGGCTGGTGGCAGTGATAACTACCGTATAGTCTGGGCAGAAGGGGACATAGCTAGTAAAGCTGTGCCAGCCTTTCCCAGCTGTGTTTTGTGTGTGTGTGTGTGTGTGTGTGTGTGTGTGTGTGTGTGTGTGTGTGTGTGTGTATATAAATCAAACCTCAAAGTGTGTGTGTGTGTGTGTGTGTGTGTGTGTGTGTGTGTGTGTGTGTGTGTGTGTGTGTGTGTGTGTGTGTGTGTGTGTGTGTGTCAGCTACTTGGGCAGGGACACTAAGCACTGGTTGGACAGAGAGGGTGCTTAAGGTCTTGGCTTGGCCACTCAGCTGAGATCTCAACCCTATAGCTGTGCCAGTGGGGAGTCTTATTGGGGGTCTGGAGAAAGAAGGAGAAACCAGCTCTGGACTGACTGTGGTCTGTGTGTGCTCTTAAGGGAAATTGCACTTGATGCAAAGAGCTGCATCTAGAAATATTGAGTTTGTATCTTCCATCCTCCCAATGTACTGTTGCCAGAGGTGAAGATTGAGGCTCCTTGATTACTGAGTCAGTGGTGGGGCATCACAGTAAGCTTTTGTCATGTACACCAAAACATTTTGGAATACATGCATGATTACATTTAGAAAAAATGTTAGGATTTGATGCTGCTACCATTATGCTGTATTTGCAACAGGCGTTAAGTCAGGGTGATACTGCTGCTTCCAGATGTCAGGCAAGAAGAAGAAAGGTGTTTACAGCCCATTCAACTTATCATGGACTGCATGAAATAGAAATTGTTGAGAGATACAGGGTGGACAGGGAAACACTGGAGGAAACATGCAACCTCTTTTGCCCTCACCTCATGCTACAGGGAAATCATGGCAAATCTGTCCCAGTAGAAACAAAGGTATGTTTAGCATTATGTATACTAGCTAATGGTACTTTCCAGAGACCCATATGTGATATATTGGGTGTGCCACAGGCATCAGCCTGAAAAATATTACATCAGTTTTTAAATGCAGTGTTACTAGATGTCAGGGAGCATATCTATTTTCCATGAATGCCACAAGACAGAGAGAAAGCAAGAACTATGCAGGATTTTATGCAATAGCACACTTTCTTGAAGTTTTGGGGCCATAGATTGTAGACACAGAAATAATTCCCCATCTGGGGACAAGAAAGGAGGTATATCAGTAAAAATGTTTTCCACTCCATAAGCTGTTAGGTTGTCTGTAATGCCCAAAGGATTATCTATAATGTCTGTGAAGGTAATCCAGGCAGGTTCCATGGCTCATACATGTGGCACACTTGTGCGCTTTACATCACATTTGCTAGGCGTGACATCCCCCAAGAGCATCTAGTGGGGAATGCAGGTTATGGACTTGAACCCTGGTGTGATGCCCGTGCACTGGCCCAGCAATCAAGGAGTCTCAATCCTCACCATTAACACCAGTGAGGGGAGTCCATATAGGGAAAGGATAATAAATAGACGCACAGTAAAGTACAATTTCCCTTAAGAGCACACAGAGATCACAGTAAATTTGGGGCTGGTTTCTCCCTTTCTCTCCAGGTCTCCAATAAGACTCACCACTGGCACTTCCAGAGGGTCCAGATCTCAGCTTAGTGGGCAAACTAAAACCTCCAGCACCCTCTCTGTCCAACCAGTGCTTCGTGTCTCTGACCAAGTAGCTGACACACACACACACTTTGTGATAAGAGTTATATACAACCACACAGACACTCCTAGGGAAGGATGGCACAGGTTCTCCAGCTGTGCCCCTTTTACCCAGACTGTATGGTAGTACCACTTGCCACCACCCATTAATATTTATCAACTACCAAAAGGCCCTTATGAAAGGCTGTCCAATTATACTGTGCAATATTATTATACAAATGGTAAGTGCAACTGAACAGTCAAGACTTATTGGAGTGGCTTGACCAGTATCACTATATAGATGCAATGTACTCTAGAACATAAATTAACTCTACATAAAACAGCCACAATTGAAAAGTTTAAAAATATTTAATAATAAATAATAAAAACACAAGACAATACTTCTTACTACACAGTACTAGTCAAGAGTTGAGAGATCACAGGAAAATACCTAAAATAATACAGTAGAATAGTTCTGACATCTGCAGAAAAACACTTAGTCTAAGCTTCCAAATTCCTAGCTATTTCTAAGAGAAACACTAAAGTCTAAGATTCTACTTGCATACAGACACAGGCAGAGTGATGAATTGGATGTTCTCAAGATAAATTCTCAAATGCTCTCATTCTTTCTGTCCTTAAATTGATAACACCGTACCACTGATTCATTTCAGATTACATAATTTCTTTCTGGTTCCCAGGCTAACAGAACTCAGAGGTTAATAGCCCTTTTGATCTTGCAGCTAGTCAGGAAGCCAGAGCAATAAAAGAACTTATACATGCAAATTCTAGCCATTAACTCTGGCCTCAAAACAATAGGCAGAATGCCTTTATCTAGATATCTCGGCTACGAGTTTTGACATCAAAGAATTGACTTATCAGCTTTGTTACAGCAGAGTGCACTGTTGTTACATTTTTGCAGTTCCACATCTAACAGCATTTTCTTCCATTTAAGAGAACAGGCCTGTGGTTTATATTAATATTTACAAATGACAGAATTATCTAAAAAATTCTATCTGGCTAGGCTAGCATCCCTCACCTATCTTTACACCTGGCACATGACACCCATGAAAACCCCACACATTATAGAACATGTGTATGGTTTGCTTAAATCAAGGTTCCAGTGTCTAGACACATCAGAAGGTGTGCTGTGTTATAACTCAGGCATCTGTGCTGAAATTCTTACAATCTGTGTCACGTTACACAATATCATTCTTAGGAAACAGCTTCAAGATGGACAGTATGGAAGAGTACAACAGTTTCAAGGACCACAGGCAGGTACAGATGAGGAATCTGAGGGACAACCATCAGCTGCAGACAGAGCCATGCACAGTATGCCCTAGTTCTGGCTAAGAAGCAAAGTATGGCACATACAATCACTACCTAAGTCAAAGCCTAAGATCCCACACACATACAAATAGGAAACCTGATGCTTGTCAGACACCACAGCCTTTACTTAAACCATGTAATGTCTGTGTTCTGATAGCATCAGTCAGGGATAACCCCCATGGACACAATTGTAGCCTGCAATAATGACAAGGCAAGTGTGGAACCTATAAATAAAAAAGGTTATATAACTGATTGCTGTCATAAGGAAATATGTATACTCCTCTATGTATACAGTTATATCAGTAATATCTCCTCTGAAAGATGATTCAACATAAAAAGTATGTGTTAGAAGCAATAGTTTGCATCAAGCATTTCAACTGACCACTGTCTGTAAAACACTGAACAGGTCAATTATACCCTCATTTACATGACTATATGAAGAAGCAAGACTGAAGCACCTAATGTTTCCAATGCTGTCATGATAATATTAATTGAAATGTGATGTGGTAGACTAATATAGCAGTAAACCACTTACAAAATAGTAGGAATAAGGAATCAACAGCTTTTAGCTCTGCAGTACATATTGATAAATCCAATCTTATGAATAAGCCATTATCAGCTGTCCACTGTGTGCATCAGACTGATAGGTAACCCTAAGTCAGAAAGACAAATGCAAAGGGCAGGACACAGTTATCATCATTTGCACAGGGTGGGGGAGGCCAAGGCTGACATCAAAGAAGTGAGTGTGTGCATGTAAGAAACACATCTATCTCTCACAGTATACAGTGTTCAGGGCCAGTAACCACAGATGTATACTGTGAGAAGTAAGAGACACATGTATCTCTCACAGTATACAGTGTTCAGGGCCAGTAACAACAGATGTACAGCACTCAGCAGTACTGAGGTAAGGAGCACATGCATCTCTCACAGTATATAGTGTTCAAGGCCAGTAACAACAGATGTATACTGTGAGATGTAAGAAATACATGTATCTCTCACAGTATAAAGTGTTCAGGGCCATTAACAACAGATGTATACTTTGAGAGGTAAGAAACATATGTATCTCTCACAGTATACAGTGTTCAGAGCCAGTAGCAACAGATGTATACTGTGAGAGGTAAGGAACACATGTATCTCTCAGAGTATACAGTGTTCAGGGCCAGTAACAACAGATGTATACTGTGAGAGGTAAGAAACACATGTATCTCTCACAATACACAGTGTTCAGGGCCAGTAACAACAGATGTATACTATGCGAGGAAAGAAACACATGTAACTCTAACAGTATACAGTGTTCAGGGACAGTAACAACAGATGTACAGCACTCAGCAGTACTGAGGTAAGGAGCACATGCATCCCTCACAGTATGCAGTGTTCAGGGCCAGTAACAACAGATGTATACTGTGAGAGGTAAGAAACACGTGTATCTCTCACAGTATAAAGTGTTCAGGGCCAGTAACAACAGATGTGTACTTTGAGAGGTAAGAAACACATGTATCTCTCACAGTATACAGTGATCAGAGCCAGTAACAACAGATGTATACTGTGAGAGGTAAGGAACACATGTATCTCTCAGAGTATACAGTGTTCAGGGCCAGTAACAACAGATGTATACTGTGAGAGGTAAGAAACACATGCATCTCTCACATTATACAGTGTTCAGGGCCAGTAACAACAGATGTACAGCACTCAGCAGTACTGAGGTAAGGAGCACATGCATCTTTCACAGTATACAGTGTTCAAGGCCAGTAACAACAGATGTATACTGTGAGATGTAAGAAATACATGTATCTCTCACAGTATAAAGTGTTCATGGCCATTAACAACAGATGTATACTTTGAGAGGTAAGAAACACATGTATCTCTCACAGTATACAGTGTTCAGAGCCAGTAGCAACAGATGTATACTGTGAGAGGTAAGGAACACATGTATCTCTCAGAGTATACAGTGTTCATGGCCAGTAACAACAGATGTATACTGTGAGAGGTAAGAAACACATGTATCTCTCACAGTACACAGTGTTCAGGGCCAGTAACAACAGATGTATACTATGAGAGGTAAGAAGCACATGTAACTCTAACAGTATACAGTGTTCAGGGACAGTAACAACAGATGTACAGCACTTAGCAGTACTGAGGTAAGGAGCACATGCATCCCTCACAGTATGCAGTGTTCAGGGCCAGTAACAACAGATGTATACTGTGAGAGGTAAGAAACACGTGTATCTCTCACAGTATACAGTGTTCAGGGTCAGTAACAACAGATGTACAGCACTCAGCAGTACTGAGGTAAGGAGCACATACATCTCTCACAGTATACAGTGTTCAGGGCCAGTAACAACAGATGTACAGCACTCAGCAGTACTGAGGTAAGGAGCACATGCATCTCTCACAGTATGCAGTGTTCAGGGCCAGTAACAACAGATATATACTGTGAGAAGTAAGAAACACATGTATCTCTCACAGTATAAAGTGTTCAGGGCCAGTAACAACAGATGTATACTTTGAGAGGTAAGAAACACATGTATCTCTCACAGTATACAGTGTTCAGAGCCAGTAACAACAGATGTATACTGTGAGAGGTAAGGAACACATGTATCTCTCAGAGTATACAGTGTTCAGGGCCAGTAACAACAGATGTATACTGTGAGAGGTAAGAAACACATGCATCTCTCACAGTATACAGTGCTCAGGGCCAGTAACAACAGATGTACAGCACTCAGCAGTACTGAGGTAAGGAGCACATGCATCTTTCACAGTATACAGTGTTCAAGGCCAGTAACAACAGATGTATACTGTGAGATGTAAGAAATACATGTATCTCTCACAGTATAAAGTGTTCATGGCCATTAACAACAGATGTATACTTTGAGAGGTAAGAAACACATGTATCTCTTATAGTATACAGTGTTCAGAGCCAGTAGCAACAGATGTATACTGTGAGAGGTAAGGAACACATGTATCTCTCAGAGTATACAGTGTTCAGGGCCAGTAACAACAGATGTATACTGTGAGAGGTAAGAAACACATGTATCTCTCACAGTACACAGTGTTCAGGGCCAGTAACAACAGATGTATACTATGAGAGGTAAGAAGCACATGTAACTCTAACTGTATACAGTGTTCAGGGACAGTAACAACAGATGTACAGCACTTAGCAGTACTGAGGTAAGGAGCACATGCATCCCTCACAGTATGCAGTGTTCAGGGCCAGTAACAACAGATGTATACTGTGAGAGGTAAGAAACACGTGTATCTCTCACAGTATACAGTGTTCAGGGTCAGTAACAACAGATGTACAGCACTCAGGAGTACTGAGGTAAGGAGCACATACATCTCTCACAGTATACAGTGTTCAGGGCCAGTAACAACAGATGTACAGCACTCAGCAGTACTGAGGTAAGGAGCACATGCATCTCTCACAGTATGCAGTGTTCAGGGCCAGTAACAACAGATATATACTGTGAGAAGTAAGAAACACATGTATCTCTCACAGTATAAAGTGTTCAGGGCCAGTAACAACAGATGTATACTTTGAGAGGTAAGAAACACATGTATCTCTCACAGTATACAGTGTTCAGAGCCAGTAACAACAGATGTATACTGTGAGAGGTAAGGAACACATGTATCTCTCACAGTATACAGTGTTCAGGGCCAGTAACAACAGATGTATACTGTGAGAGGTAAGAAACACATGTATCTCTCACAGTATAAAGTGTTCAGGGCCAGTAACAACAGATGTATACTTTGAGAGGTAAGAAACACATGTATCTCTCACAGTATACAGTGTTCAGGGCCAGTAACAACAGATGTATACTGTGAGAGGTAAGAAACACATGTATATTTCACAGTATACAATTTTCAGGGCCAGTAGCAACAGATGTACAGCACTCAGCAGTACTGAGGTAAAGAGCACATGCATCCCTCATAGTATACAGTGTTCAGGGCCAGTAACAACAGATATACAGCACTCAGCAGTACTGAGGTAAGGAGCACATGCATCTCTCACAGTATGCATTGTTGAGGGCCAGTAACAACAGATGTATACT
>NC_056726.1:1460352365-1460374483 GCF_019279795.1 Protopterus annectens
CAGGTCTAGGACATTGCTGCCCCTGTTGGGGGTGTGAATAAGTTGATCCAAGGCGTTGGAATTTATGAATTCTAGAAAACGTTGAGCAAAAGAGTTGGTATATGAGTAGTTTTCCCAGTTAATGGTAGGGTAGTTGAAATCGCCCATTATTAGGGTGTTGTGTTGTACCCTATTACTTTCCAGTGTATCAAGAAATGAGGAGTGTGAATCCTGGGGCATGGTGAGGGGTCTGTAGCAAGCTACAATTTGGATTGCGGTCTTGCCCAGAGTTAGTTGCACTTGGATAATCTCGGATGCATTATGCTGTGCAACTAGCCTGGAGGTGTGGATATCCTTAATGAATATGGACATGCCTCCACCTTTAGTGCTTCTTTCTGGGTTAGGTGGCTGAAAGGTGTGGTATGAATTGAAGCCTGGTAATGCAGGGGTGCTCTCTGGAGCTTTGAACCAGGTCTCTGTCACTGCACAGATGTCAATGTTCTCCATTTTAAGGAGTGTCTCAAGTGAGTGCATTTTGAGGTTTAGACTTCTAGCAATGAGTAGCATTACCCTCATATTTTGCTTGTTTGTACCTGTTATGGTGGTGAATTTATCATTTGAACCTTGCCTAAAAAAGGCACTATAGGGGTGGCAAGAGCCTTAGCCAGTATCTGGAATCCTAAGGGTGACAGGTGCAGGCCATCTCTGGCAAAGCATCGTGGACTGTCGATCATGTCGTCCCAGGCAGACAAATACTGGATCCCCTTAGAATGACACCAGAAGCTTAGCCAATTGTTGAAGTAAATCAATTTGTCCATGTACTGTGGTATCATTCTGGGTGATGGCAGGATGCTACTCAGGGTTAGGGTCATACCTGCCTGGGATACAAGATCGGAGAGCTCCTCCATGTCTCTTTTCATGTAGTCCAGGGAGGTACATCAAAGGTCATTCACACCAACATGGACAAAGACAGTGTCATATTTGTACTTATTGTGGAGTGACCTGAGTGCATGCGTTATGTGGTGGATCCTGGCACCTGACAGGCAGCTGACAGTAACTTTCTCCTTGTTTAGTGTAGTGAGTGGAACATCAGTGTGCCTGACTATAGAGTCACCTATGACTAGAGTGTTGGGTACGTTGTTATGCCTTATGGGCTGTGGTTGTGTGGCACACTGAGTTTGTGGGTTATGTGTCATTTGGGTTGTGTTGGGGGTTGGAGTTTGCTTGCGTTTATGCTTTGGATGTCCCTGATGCTTGGGCAGGTTTTTATTGAGAGCCTCCACGAATGTAGGTGTGTGTTTTGTGTTTCTATGTGTGTGTTTTGGTGGTGTAGGTTTTGAGGGACTATGTGATGAGTGTGGTGTGGTGCAAGGGTTTACCTTCTACTCTTGACTGTCTAGTCCAGTCTTGAGTGAAGAGAGCTTTGCTTCCAGTTTGGCTATATAAGTGCATTTCTCACAGGTTGTAGTGTTGGGTGGTAGGAGGGGAGGGTTGTCTGTGTACATGAAGCAATTGCTGCATTGCCCCAAGATGCTCAGATTCATCAGGTAGACAGGAGAAATCACTGGGAGCTGACCCTTAGACATGCCTGGATAAGTGCTTATTTATTAAGTACTAAAAACTGCTTTCCACTAGACAAGTGAGGAAAGTTGAGTGCTGTAGTAATTTGCAGCTTATGTAGTGCTTACAATGAGTTCTGAGCAAGTGCTGAGTTCAAAGAAACAGATTTGAGTGCTGAAACTAGAACACTGGCTAGTTATAAGAAAAAAAACTAAGCTAGAAGGCTTCCCTCCAACACAGAAGGGCTTGGGGGCTCAGAAACCTACAAACAGTCTATACCACTTAACAGGAAAGGCAGGAAACAAGCTTATTTTTTTTTCTGCTTTCCAGATGCTCTCTTTGTACACAGTAGGAGTGCCTGAAATCAGAATATGATCTCACTGCACTCAGTTGAGTGAGCAAATGAGACTTCTCTGAAGTACAGACCAACACTAAGGGACTCTGGCTAACAAAGTTTGCAGATGACTGCAAACTGGGAGCCATTATTGAATCCCTAAATGATGTGGATACTCTACAAAAGGGTCTTAGAGAAACAGATGCTTGGTGCCAGAGCCATGGGCTCAAGCTCAATGCCAAGAAATGTATAGTTATCCCCTTTGGAAAAAAGCATGTACCCATGAATTATCACATAGGTGGCAGTACACTAAACACCGAAAGTGTGATAAGAGACTTAGGAACACAGGTGGACAGTGGTCTCACCTTCAATAACCACATCACCACAACAGTCAGGAAATCCTTCTTTGTGGCACACCTCATCACTAAGGGCTTTTCATCCAGAAAAAAGGAGGTCATTGTCCCACTGTACTCATCCCTCATTAGACCCATTATGGAATACAATGCCCCATTTGGTATATACCTCTCAAGACATCTGCAACAAGTGGAAAGGCCACAGAAATATCTCATTAGAAGAATCACAGGCCTAAAGCAGATGCCCTATGCTGACCGCCTTAAAAACTCCAGCTATACTCAGTCACATATCATCTACTCAGCGGTGATCTCTGCTTAACATACAAGCCCAAGTCAAACCCAGAGTTGTTGGACATGCTACACATAAAGAAATCTCAATCCCTCAAAGCCACACACTCCAGGGATCTAAATCTTGTCATTACAATAAACAAAACATGCTGGAGGGATAGGTTCCTGACCAGAGACTCCCCATACTCTGGAATAGACTGCCCATACATGTCAAGCAGAGCGTCTCTTTGGCCCTCTTCAAAAGGAACCTTGATGATTGGATGGGAGAAAGGAAATTCACCCCAGGGATCATGTCAGTCACTCTGCTAGACAGGGTTCCAGGGAAGTAAATAGTGTGGGAAGAAATAGCCAGGGAATTGTTATGGCTACACTTGTATAGGCCCTACGACCGATAACCTAGTACCAACCTATGAACCTATATATATATATATATATATATATATATATATATATATATATATATATATATGTGTGTGTGTGTGTGTGTGTGTGTGTGTGTGTGTGTGTGTATGTGTGTGTGTGTGTATATATATATATATATATATATATATATAGATATATGTATATATGTATGTATATATATATATATATATATAGATATATGTATATATGTATGTATATATATATATATATATATAGATATATAGATTTATATATATTTATATATATGGATCTAGGACATTTCACCGAATGCACATTTCATCGACAGTTAAATTTCTGTGCATTTTTCACCAAAAGCACAATTCACCGAAACACATTTCTCCAAAAGTGGTATAAGGCCTTGTCCCCACTATAGTGTGACCCTGAAGTTGGTATATATAGTAGTGGGGGGTGTGGGGGGCATAGCCCCCCACATATTTTAAATGTGTTACACTATATACATGCATGCTTGCAACTGCAATCTGTTACTCATATCTATACATGATATATACTTGAAATATGTGGGGGATCCACCCCCCACACCCCCCCTACTATATATACCAATTCCAGGGTCGCACTACAGTCGGGGCAAGGCCATATACCATTTTCTGTAAAATGTGTTTTGGTGAATTGTGTTTTCGGTGATTTGTGCTTTCTGCGATTTGTGGTCAGTGATATGAGTTTCAGTGAAATGTGCATTCGTTGAAATGTCCTAGATCCATATATATATATATATATATATATATATATATATATATATTTATTTCTTTATATATTCATATAAGATATCTGAGAAATATACATAACAATGGCACTTTTTGCATCTTGCATACCTTGAAGGTCATCGTGTGACACTCTGGGTCTGTCATCCACATCTGCACCAGCATTAAGGATTCTGATAGAACATTCTGAGCTATCCTGATTTCTGATAGTCGACAGGAACTTCATAGTTTCAGTTGGTGGTGGTTCAGTACTAGGACCACCTCCCATAGCCACCTTTTTCCTGGCAGTGGTTATCTTGCTAGTTGCCTGTTATCTAATCTGGGAGTAGGATCTCCCATGACCTTCAACTGCATTAAGGTTATTGACCATCTGCCACCATATCCTGTAGCAGATTTGTCTCCCCTTGCTCTACCTAACAGAAAATCTCCATGGCAATGCAACGCCTAGACAGTTACCTCATTTTGTGCATCACTATAAGGTGGCTTACAGGATACAGATGTTTTCTGGGTGCCTTATCCCTTTATGAGAAGAAACTGAAAACAGACACACACATAGTTGCATATATAATGAACATACAGGATGGCTGTTAGCTCAGTTAAGTATGACTGAATGCAACCAGCATGCACGCAAACAAGTTCGGCATGTTAAGTGCTCACTTATGGCTACACACAAGTTATGCCCCCCCAAGCCCCCACACGAATCATACCAACAGAAAAAAAGACGTATATTTAAAAAGCAATTATCAGCACAGATGTGATAACACTTCAGTAATAATAGTAGATGTAATAGCACTTCTGTATAACACACCTGTACTCTTACCTCATCAGGCCAATAATTGAGTACAATGCCCCTTTTGGTATATACCTTTCCAAGCACCTGCAGCAATTGGAGAAACTACAAAGGTTCCTCAGAATGAAAATTCAAGGTCTTTAACATCTGTCCTATGAAGATTGTGTGAAATCACTGTGACTTTATTCTGTTTCATACAGACTACTCAGATGCGATCTCTGCTTTGCATATAAGGAAATCTTTGACACTGCTTTATTGGAAATGCTGCATATCCATAAATCAAATGGTACACGGGTTACTCAGTGTAATGGTCTTAACCTGACATCTGACATTAATAGAACCGGTTGGAGAGACAGATTTGTCTCCCAGAGGTTACCACACCTTTACAACAGACTCCCACTTCATGTCAAGCAGAGCACCTCATTGGCCCTCTTTAAACACAGTCTGGATGATTGGATGGCTAACAGTAAATTCACCCCAGGGGTTCCATCTATGTCCTTCTTGAACAGGGGTGAGAGGTGCTGATCATAGAAATTATGGTGAAACTTGGCTAGGCTTGTAAGGGCCCTAGGTTCATTAGCCTAGTAACCTCCTATGATCCTACAATCCTATGTAATGGACATAATACAGATGTGAAATCTGTAATACATTGCTGCATTAACAATATAAATACAGCATTAGAGAAGTAACCCCAAAATGTTACAACTGCCATATCCACCACTGTGGAGCTCAGTCCAGGAGAAATACAAAAACATTTTTTTCTTCTCTGCTAACAGAAATAAAAATGCTAGACCTTACTACATACTTAAAATATAATAATCTGCAATACTTGTGAAAACATGACCTACTGAAAAAAATAACAATAACAAATTGATCATATAGCATTTTGTAGCATAAATTTATAATGCAGACATGGCTATGGCAAAATTATGGGGAGAAAATTAAATAACTGTGAAATGATACAACTACTTTTTAGCAGTCAGGGTATTTTATATTTTAATGTTAGACTGAAAGCACTACTTAAGAAATAGCATCATGCATTGACAGTACAGCACTGTGGAAAGTATATACATCTTGCAAAGTCTTATTTTATGGCAGTATAGAGCTCTGTGCTTCAAAGCATTCTCTCCAGTACAATACAAGGGCATTAGCTACACCATTATCTATCTATCTATATATATATATATATATATATATAGTGAGAGAGAGAGAGAGAGAGAGAGAGAGCAGAGCCCTGTGGACACTGTGATTATGCAAATTTGGTGTTAAATCATTAGCATTCATAAGTATCTAAAGCTGCACTAAGTGTAGGGAATATAAACATGGTGAAAGGACCTACACAATTAAATGCACACACTCTGGGAATGCAAGGACCAGCAATGAGACGTGTTTCCTGTTAATGGCTTGCAGTTGCATTGATTAAACTGAATGCAGTATCAATCATCTTTCACATTCTCCCCTCTTTGTTATACATCTACTAATGGTGTGTCAGGAAGATGGTACTTAAAAAGGGCTGCAAGAACATTGACTGATTTAGGGGAATGACAGTCCTAACATTCAAATATTGGCTTAAGTGACCACATTTACTAGCCTTAGTAGGAAAGTTTCTTCATATGAAAGGGGGTACTATAAACATTTTAAGACATAACCCATGGCAAGAAAACAGAGATAGATAATAAAAGGATGCAACAGACAGAAAGAAAGGGATGTACCTGAAGTGATTGCAGTCTTTGTTTAATATCGCGTGAGTATATGCCTATGCTAACTGTTGGCAATATCCCACTCATCCAGACATTCGCAATTAAATGTAAAGGGACAATTTTCAAAACCTGCTTGTGTTCTACTTTCAATGTGACTTGATACAATGTCACATTATTGTTACATCTAAACTCTTTAGCACCTTGCTAATATACATCTTTGTATGTGGCAGCTCTCAGAAGTACTGTGAAAATATTGCTTTTAGTACACTTGTTTTAGGGTTCAAATTAATACAGCTCCTTGTTGTAACATAACACCTTTGGTCCACATGTACATGTAAATTTAAAATACTTTATATTTTTTCTTGTATCATTTGTGTGCTGCCTGGAAGTGTGAAAATCACTTTCACGGCTTGAGAAAAAATGTGAAACTTTGGTGTAGGATGCCATAGGTAGCACAAACCAGCCAGGTGGCATTACATGTATGTCAGCACTCTGGAAACTACTCAGGGTAGAAAATACACATGACAATTCACTTTCTTGTGGCACAAGGTATATGTGCAGTGAGTTTATAGATGAAGTATATTTGATGCAAGGTTTGAATTCTCTGCCATAATATGTTTACAGAAGACTGTCTGAATATATATTTCATCACATTTTGTGATATCATTATGTTGTTTAAAAATCAACTGTTGTCATTATTGCTAATGACATGAGATCATTAGTCTGCTCACCTTAACATAATATGTCATTAACTACAGTTCTGATAACAGAATATGTCAACAACTACAGTTCTCATAATGGGCTCCACATATTACATGTCTGATGTTGCATGGAGATGTGAGAAGGAAGGATTGTTCACTTGAATACACTTTTTGATCTGGTAATTGGTACATATACTCATGCATTGCATTTCATTCACTATCTGTAATTTCCCTAGCATGCATTACTCTTTTAATGTCCATTCTATTTGCTCTCCACTTGGCATAATTTAAGAAATGTTCACTACTTAAGGAAATAAGTGAAAATGTTAGTTTAGGCTACCTTAGGTAGCTGAAACACACCTAGCATCATTATGCAGCACCCCCCCCACACACAACAAGGATAGTAGTTACTTCAGTAAATGCATCTGACAGATGTCAAATTCTGTGGTATAAGTTGGAACTGAAGTGAATTGAGAGAAATAAGGCACATGAAGCATTATCTGAATCTTGTTTACAGAACACTTTGCCATTATTCACAATATTTACTTTTTACATTTATTTTCATTTTAATGTATAATTGCTGCCCATTTGGTATCGAGCAAACACAGTTCACTACTTAAGGAGAAAAGTGGAAACTTTAGGCTGCCTTAGGTAGCTCAAACTCACTTGGTGTCATTGCTCAGCCTGCTGCAATAGGGAGAAGACTCACTTCAGTGAATGCACTTGATAGATGTCAAATTATGTGGTACAAGGTGTAAAGGAAGTGAATTGAGAGATATAAGGCATATGACATATTGTTGGAATTCTGTTTAGAGATTACATTGCAATTTATTACAATACATCTTTTTTCTAATTACTCTCTTTCTAATGTTCATTTGCTCTTTATATGGCAGTGCACGGGCAGGGTGCACTACCTAAGGAAAAAAAGTAAAAAGTGAAAAATATAATTTAGGCTGTCTTAAGTAGGTCTAACCTGCCTGGTATAGTGGGGCTGCCCACCACAACAACAAGACTATTTTCTTCAGTAAATGCACCTGACAAATTTCAAATTCTGTGGTACAACTTGTATATGAAGTGATTTGAGAAAACTAAGGCACATGAAGCATTGTTCAAATCCTGTTTTCAGAACACTTTGTCATAAATCACAATATTTGCTTTTCCAGTTTTTCCCTTTTTAAGGTACATCTGCTCTCCATTTGGCAGTGCACAAACACAGTTCGCTACCTAAACAAAAAAAGTGAAAAATTTAATTTAGGCTGTCTTCAGCATGCTAGACAGTACTAAGAAGAGAAATTCAACCTTTCATAGAACTATCTTTGTAGCGCAAGGTGTAAGAGTTGTGATTTTTGAGAAATAATACAGCCTATTAAGGGTTCAAATTCAGCTACAAGATACTTTTTAAAAAAGGTGTAAGAAGCATATTTCTCAGAAATGTTTTAAAAGGAATGTAACAGTAAAGAAAACTGATAACATTAAACCTGTTCTTCACTAACAATGTATCAGTAACCATGCATCATGAAATCATAGGCTCATAGGATCATAGGAGGTTACTAGGCTATCGACCCAGAGATCATTTTAAGCCTAGCTGCTTCATCCCAAAGTAATGCCGTAAGATGCTGTAGTCAATACCCAGGATTGTATTTATTAATATCTGCCCATGTCCAAGAGGGTTGTGGGCACTATCCATGGTAAGAATTTACAGTGCCCCATCTACTTGTCTAAGTTCCTTTTCAACAGTGTCATAGTGGTGCAGTGCTTTACATGAATTGGCTGCCTATTCCTAAGACACAGCAGTGTCTGGGAGATAAATATGTCCCTCCAGCACATCCTATTCAAATTGCAGGCCATACTTAGGTCCCTGGAATGGGTAGGTCTAGTCCTGTTTGATTTACAAATGTGCAGCAAATTATTTAGGTTCTGGGTCAGATATTGTTCTGTAAGTCAGGCATAAGTCTCCCCTAAGAAGTCTATATGATACTGAGTATAGCAACAGAGACTTTAGTCGGTCTGTGTAAAGCATGTACTGGAGTCCCTTGATCTTCTTAGTGGGAAACCTTTGAGGTCTCTCCAATTGCTGCAGGTGTTTTGTATGGTACATACCAAAAGGGGTATTATACTCAATTATGGGCCTGACTAGTGATGAGTATAGAGGGGTTATAATTTCTAACCATAAAAACGGGTGTGCAAAATGTATGACAACTTGTAAAACCAAAAAAACTAAAAAATCCATGTCAGCCCTGACACCAGGCTAAAAACCAACTCCAAGTTTATTAGAGCAGTAACATATCTCCATAAAGTTAAGCGCTTTCTTCCTTCACCGGACTTCTTCAGAACTAAAGAATATGTTAGTTCCTATACCCAATATATGGAACAAGCAATTATACAATAATACAATTAAACAATTAAACAATTATAAGGCCAGCATCCAATGAAAATCTCTGTACAATTCATAAATACAACTCCACGTGCAAAAAAAAAAAAAAGATAAAAAAAATGTTAAAACCATAGCCATACATTTAAACTCACAAATAAAAAAAAAAGATGTAATATAATAAAATTCATAGTTTGGCTGCTCTCATTCTTAACACCAAATTAATAGAGATATAATCATTCAAACCTGGTTTCTGAGTGACATCCAGTCTAAGTTGCCAGAGAAGTTCCTTGTATTCCAGTTTACTTTCTCATGCTCCCCCCAGCATCATGTGGAACAATTTCCAGTATTCCAAAAACAAATTTCTTAAAAACAGTACACGTTAGTGAGTGTCTGTATAGGGCATTGTTCAGGTTAGCTTTTCGTACATCATACAAGTATTCATATATCCTTTTCACTAGTTTCCTTTCTGTCTTTCCTACATAAAAGGAAAGGCAATGATTACACAGTGCAATGTATACTAGGCCAGCTGAATTACAGTTGCGTCTCCTAAATGTGATTTTTGTTCGACTATTGTTAGAGTGATTTCCTTGCAGTCCATAATATATTGGCAGTAATTACAACTGTCACATTTGGTAGTACCTGACTTAATCTCATGTACACCTCTCTCTAAACTGTCCTTAATATTATTATGAACCTTTTATATAAAAGGAGGTTTATCTGTCAAACAGCTGTATAGTTCTTCATCCAATTTAAGTCCAGCCCAGTTGTGGTTTATTATTCGCTTCACTCTACTGATGAGGTTATCAGAGTTGATCGTCATCCCTTGGTAGAACGTTTCATAATTTTTTTCATTAGGTGACCTTACAATGTTCAGTTGATCATGTTTACCTAAGATACATTTAAATCTTGATTCCCTGTTCTCGATCACTTGGGTCCTTAATGATTTCAAAAGGTCCATGGGGTATCCCTGGCCCAAAAACATAGATGTCATTCTATCATCAAGTTCTCCCTCAAGGAGTTTCCCATTGGAAACCATCCTGGCAGCTCTAATATACTGCTCCTTTATTAAGTTTTTCTTACAGTGTATAGGATGATTGCTAGTGTAATGAAGGTAACTGTTAGAAAACGTCTCTTTCCTATATATGCTGGACATCAATACCCCGTGGTCAACTGTTAGCTAAACATCCAAAAATGTGTACCTTGTTGGTTATGGCTATGTGTAAACCTCAAAAAATTTGTGGTGTTGGTTAATTATTCCACAAATAAATCAATTTTCGTAGGGTCTGTCTTTCAAATAAAATACATGTTGTCCCGGTATCTAGCATAGAATGGCCAATTGTGTGTGAGGTCTAAGTTATGAACAATTTGTTTTCTCCCAGGCCAGCATAATACTACCAGTGAAAATGGGGACATATGCTGCTCCCATTGCTACCCCACTCACTTGTTTGTAATATTCACCCTCTAAAAAAAAAGAAAGCTGTTTTTCACCACCATTTCCATCAACTCTTCAAAGAAAACTACCTCAGTCTGTTCAAGAGAGTAATGTTCCAAAAGAATTTCTTCAAAACACTCAAGCCCTATATCATGAGGGATTCTTTAAAAAAGGTCCACCACATCCACAGTAAGAAAACTGGTACAATCCTTAATAAGGTCTTTATTTAATTTAAGTAAAAGGTCCCAAGAATCCCTTAAAACATTAGAATAGTGGTTCAATAACAATTTCAGTTTACTATCAATATAGATTTCTAAAGGGTAAGTGTTGGAACCCTGGGCAACCGCAATTAACCTATAAAGTGGGTCCAGTACATCCCTGTGTACCTTCAGGATCCCTGGGTCAGTGGAAACCACAACCCACACTGCTGAATCCTTTGCAAATGCCTTCTATGGGCACCTTCAAGAATGCATGGATCATGCAATCCCAAATAAAACCAAGACCCATTCCCCCAAAGGCAGGCGACCGGTCTGGTGGACCCCAGCCATAAACAAACTTTACAACAGAAGGAGGAAGCTACTACATGACAGAGCAAAATCCCTAAAAGGAAAGGCATCTCTGATCAGTACTAGCAAAAAACTACGATCACTCATAAAATCATCCAAGGCCAACTTTGAGAGAAAAATCGCAAATGACACAAAAGACAATCACAAGGCCTTCTTTAGCTATGTTAGAAACCTGGGTGGAAACTCCCAGATATGCTCAGAGTTAGTCCAAAATGACACAAAATACACTGAGCCCACTGACATTGCCAACATTCTGGCAGACAGGTTCAGTGCAAATTTCTCCTCCCCCTCCCCAAAAGGAGAAATAACCATCCCAGCAGAGTGTAGCCTCCTAACATCTCAGATGCCCAGGTGAGAGCCGCCTCTCTAAAGCTAAAACACAGCATCAAAGGGACCGGATGGTGTCCCGGGCTGTGTGCTACATGAACTCAAGAGGAACTAAACCCACACATAAGGCTGCTGTTTAATCTTAGCCTTACCACAGGATCGTGCCCAAAGAGTGGCGCACGGCAACAGTGGTCCCACTTCACAAAGGCGGTGCTTCTACGGACCCTGGAAATTACCGCCCCATAAGCCCGACGAGCCTGGTCTGCAAAGCTATGGAGAGGATCATTATGGAACTCATAAACAAAGACATTGGGGACCTACAGACATTGGATCCTACCCAATTTGGCTTTGTCAAGGGCAGATCCTGCCTTCTGAACTTGGTCGACTTTTTTAAACCATCACTAAGGCCATTGATGAGGGTAAGGCAGTTCACACAGCCTACCTTGACCTTGCAAAAGCCTTTGACACAATACCCCACTCGGGCATCATAGACAAACTCACCAGCTTAAATGTAAACCCATATGTCACAAGATGGGTTACAAACTGGCTCAAGGACAGAACCCACAGGGTCAGAGTTGCTGGAGCTATGTCAGACTCTAAGCTAGTCACAAGCGGTGTCCCACAGGGCTCAGTCCTGGGACCCCTCTTGTTCGGCATTTATTTTTCCGAGGTACAGGCAAACATAGGAGGATTGTGGCTGACAAAGTTCGCAGATGACTGCAAACTGGGCACCATAATTGATACTCCAGCGGACACAAACATCCTTCAGAGAGGCCTCATAGAAATGGATAATTGGTGCCAGAGCCATGGCCTTAAGCTAACGCCAAAAATGTATAGTCATACCCTTTGGGAAAAACAAGGTACCGACAAATTACCACATAGGCGGTAATCCATTAAGTATGGAAGAGGTAATCAGGGACCTAGGGACCCAGGTTGACAGTAACCTCTCATTTGACACTCACATTGCCAAAGTGGTTAGGAAGACCTTCTATATTGCCCACCTTATCATGAAGGGTTTCACATCTAGATCAAGAGAGGTCATTGTGCCCTGTACTCTTCTCTTATCAGGCCAATGATTGAGTACAATGCCCCATTTGGGATGTATCTCACCCGACACCTGCAGCAGTTGGAAAGACCCCAAAAGTTCCTCAAAAGAGGATAAAGGGTCTTAAACATATGTCATATGCTGCCCGACTGAAAAACTCCAGCTCTATTCAGTGCATTGCCTACTCAGAGGTGATCTGTGCCTGGCGTACAAGGCCATGTCCAATCCTGAATTAATGGACATGCTCCACCTCAGAAAATCCAAATCCATCAGAGCCACGAGAACAAGTGACTTAAACCTCAACACAGAAATAAATAGAACGTGCTGGAGGGACAGATTCATAACCCAGAGGCTCCCTACACTCTGGAACAGAATCCCAGTCCATGTTAGGCAGAGCCCCTCACTGACTCTATTCAAGAGAAATCTCAACGAGTGGATGGGAGATCGTAGGTTTACCCCGGGGGTCATCTCTTTGTCACTACTAGACAGAGGCATAGTAAACTAAACCCTAAAAGGGCGTAGTATTCTCATCCTAAGGGGTGGTGTAAGCCACATACACTCTGGCTAGGCTTATAAATGCCCTAGGGCAGATAGCCTAGTACGAACCTATGAACCTATGAACCTATATACAGTAGGTATATAGGGGATCTTGTTGTATAAAAAGTTGTAAATCTCTGATGTGATCGTACCTTGGAGGAGGCCATCTTCCACAAACAGGTCTATGTTTTTGTATGCTATGTTGATCTCATTTCTGGAAAATACTGTACAACGAGAATCATCCATAAGAAAGTCACAAATTTTGTTTACATAATCAGTCTGTGGGGCAATCATAACCCCCCACCACCATTGTCCAGTTTCATAGCACAGATAGATTTCTCTTTAGATAGTTCCTCTAACAGGACTCTTTAATCCTGAGTTAAAATATCAGTATTCCAATTTTTTTCTCAGTATAAGGAATAATGATCCCTTTCACATACTTTCTCAAAAGTATGTAGTGTTTTGTGCGGAGGCAGGTTGAAAGTACTTTTTTTTTCCTTTATATGGGGTGTAACTTGAGAATTAGCCTTGTCTCTATACAGAAAAGATTGATTCAATTTCCTTATAAACAACTTTAAATCTAAAATTACTTCACTAATATTACCTTTGTTTTTAGGAAAGCATTTAAAACCTTTTTCAAACAAACAAAATATGTTAAATCAAGACTTAGGTCATTGTAATTAAAAATGTGAAAACCTTTGTGCTCACATATGTTACCATCATGTAGCACCCTAATAGCCTCAAGTTATATTATTCTCTACCTGTTCTAGTTAACTCTGGATGTAAAGCTTCTCCCCCCTCTGGTTCATCATCCTTCCTTGTCCTCTGCTCTGGTTTAGAGGTGGTATGGGGCCTCATTCACTCTGTTGCCTGATCCTCTCTGACCTTCAAAGCTATGGTGAATAGGTCACGTGGTGGGTCCCTAAAAGCATGGCTTCTTCATTTAATAGCCTTCTATTGTCATCTATATCTAAATTATTAAAACCCACCTGTGTCTCACACTTATCTTCATAAACAGTACTTTTAAAAGATAGGGGGTAGGCACTTCCTTCTTTATATTCATTACTTTTTCTCAAAAGTATTTTGCGGTTATTCATTATACATTCATATATATTTATCTTCTTTTTGTCTCTACAGCTGCAGAGGAGATTGCTGTAATCCATTAGGTGCACCAGGAGATATTAACTTGCCTCAGAGAGGCATGGGGGAACCATGAATCAAGTAAAAATTAAAGAGATAATATGTTCATTCCTTGAAGGACTAGTAGCTAGAGCAGGTCTACCTCATCACTCATCTCACAGACTTACCTCATCACTCATTTCACAGGTACACCTCTTAACCTGTCTCAGAGGCTTACCTCATCACTCATCTACCAGACTTACCTCATCACTCATCTCGCAGGTGTACCTCATCATGCATCTCACAGGCATACTTCATCACTCATCTCACAGGCTTACCTCATCACTAATCTCACAGGCATACCTCACCACCCATCTCACAGGCATCCCTCATCATTCATCTCACAGGCTTACCTCATCACTCATCTCACAGGTGTACCTCATCACTCATCTCACAGGCTTACCTCATCACCCATCTCACAGGCTTACCTCATCACTCATCTCACAGGCTTACCTCATCACTCATCTCGCAGACTTACCTCATCATTCACCTCACAGGCTTACCTCATCACTCATCTCAAGGCATCCCTCATCACTCATCTCACAGGCTTACCTCATCACCCATCTCACAGGCTTACCTCATCACTCATCTCACAGGCTTACCTCATCACTCATCTCACAGGCTTACCTCATCACTCATCTCACAGGCTTACCTCATCACTCATCTCACAGGCTAACCTCATCACTCATCTCACAGGCATACCTCATCACTCATCTCACAGGCATCCCTCATCACTCATCTCACAGGCTTACCTCATCATTCATCTCACAGGCTTACCTCATCACTCATCTCACAGGCATCCCTCATCACTCATCTCACAGGCGTACCTCATCACTCATCTCACAGGCTTACCTCATCACTCATCTCAGAGACTTATGTCATTACTCATCTCACAGACATAGATCATCACTTATCTCACAGGTGCACCTCATAGGTTCATAGGTAAGTACTAGGCTATCTGCCCATGGGCATTTATAAGCCTAGCCACAGAGTGATGGCTTTCGCCTCCCCATTAGATTAGTAACCTGGGCCTTTGTCAACAGGGCTCCTGAAGTGATCTCAGGGTAGAACTTATGATTACCCATCCACTCATCAAGATCTCTCTTGAAGAGGGTCACAGAGGAGCTCTGTCAAATATGAATTGGGATTCTATTCCAGAGTGAGGGGAGTCGCTGGAACAGGAATCTATCCCTCCAGCATGTCCTGTTTATTGTTGTACATAGGTTCAAGTCACTAGAACGAGTGGTTCTGAGGGATCTTGTTTTTGAGGTGAAGCATGACCAATAGTACAGGGTTTGACATGACCCTATAGGTCAGGCATAGGTCACCTCTGAGCAGACGGTAAGCGACTGAGAAGAGCTGGAGCTTTTTTAGTCGTGCTTCATAGGGTAATTGTTTAAAGCCCTTAATCCTCTTAGTGAGGTACTTCTGTGGTCTTTCTAGTTGTTGCAGGTGTCTAGTGAGGTACATCCCAAATGGGGCATTGTACTCTATTATGGGCCTAATGAGTGAGGAGTAAAGGGGCACAATCACCTCCTTGGATCTGGATGAGAAACCCTTTGTGATCAGGTGTGCCACATAGAAGGATTTCCTGACCGTTTTGGCTATGTGGTTATCAAAGGAGAGCATGTTATCTACTTGGGTACCCAGGTCCTAATTACTTCTTCTGTACTTAGTGGATTCCCATCTATGTGGTAGTTTGTAGGTACTTTGTTTTCCCAAATGGGATTACTATGCATTTTGGCATTTAGCTTGAGGCCGTGACTTTGACACCCAGGTGTTTGTCTCTGTGAGACCCTTTTGCAGGATGTCTGTGTCAGCTGGAGAGTCAATTATTGCACCCAATTTACAGTCATCTGTGAACTTGGTTAGCCACAGTCCCTCCGCCTTTGCCTGTACTTCAGAGAAATATATAACGAACAGGAGGGGTCCCAGGACTGAGCCCTGTGGGACTCCACTTGTGACTGGTTTAGAGTCAGACATGGCGCCTGCCACTCTTACCGTGTGGGTTCTGTCTGAGAGCCAATTGGCAACCCATCTCATGACATGGGGGTTGATATTTAAGCTGGTGAGTTTGTCTATGATTCCTGAGTGTGTGATGGTGTCGAACGCCTTAGCGAGGTCCAGATATGCTGTGTGGACCACCTTCCCTTCATCTATGACCTTGGTGACTGTTTCGAAGAAGTCGACCAAGTTCAGGAGGCGAGATCTGCCTTTAACAAAGCCAAACTGGGTGGGGTCCAGTGTCTGGAGGTTCCCAATGTCCCTGTTAATGAGCTCCATGATAATGCGTTCCATGGCTTTGCAGACCAAGCTAGTCAAGCTTATAGGGCGATAGTTCCCAGGGTCAGTTGTGGCACCACCTTTGTGGAGTGGTACGGACTGTTGCTGTATGCCATTCTTTGGGTACATAGCCTGTAGAGAGGCTGAGTTTGAATAGTGATTTGAGATGGGGGGTTAGTTCATTTTGAAGCTCATGTAAGACACAACCTGGGATAGCATCTGTTCCCATTGATGCTGTGTTTTTGGTCATTGCAATGGCTGTCTTTACTTGTGTGTCTGAGATATCTGGAGCGCCACATTCTTCTGGGATGGGTGCTAGCCCCTTTGGTGGAGAGGGGGGATGAAGTTTGCACTGAACTTGTCAGCCAGGATGTTGGCAATGTCAGTTGGTTCAATGTATTTATGGTCATTATGCACTAGCTCGGAGCATATCTGAGAGTTTGCCCCTAGACTCTTGACATAGTTAAAGAAGGCCTTGTGGTTATCCTTAGAGTCATTGGCTATTTTTCTTTTGAAGTTGGCCTTGGATGATTTAATGAGGGAGTGCAGTTTTTTACTGATGTTAATCAGAGATGCCTTCCTATTTTGGGATTTTGTTCTATCTTGCAGGAGTTTCCTCCTTCTGTTGTAAAGTTTATTTATGGCCGGGGTCCACCATTCTGGCTTTCTCTTTTTTGAGGAGTTGGTCTTGGTTTTACTTGGGATGGCTCGGTCCATGCATTCTTGAAGATGTTCATAGAATGCACTTGTAAAGGATTCTGCCGTTGGGTCATCATTTTCCATTTGATTGGGAGCTTTGAAACTTCCCACCTTGGTCTTGATGAGTATGAAGTTTGCTTTAGAGAAGTTTTTTACCTTGATTTCCTTGACTGGGGGGGGGGGGTGGATCGGGATGTGGATGTCTAGCGTGATTAGTTTGTGATCTGATCTTACCAATGATGAGTTTACCTCAGGTGTGGAACATAGGTTCCCCATGTTGATGATGACCAGGTCCAGTATGTTGTCACCTCTTGCGGGAGTGGTGACCAGCTGTTCAAGGGTGTTTGAGTTTATAAACTCAAGGAAGCATTGGGCTAGGGCGTTTGAGCTTGAGTAGTTTTCCCAGTCAATGTTTGGATAGTTGAAGTCACCCAGTAGCATGATGTTGGGTAGAATCTTCATACTTTCTAATGTTCTCAGGAATGCTGCGTGAGGGTCCTGAGACAAGGTGGGAGATCTGTAGCAAGCTATAAATTGAACAGTCAATTTACCCACTGTCAATTGTACTTCTTGGATGGTCTCAGATTCCGCATGCTGTGCTACTAACCTGGAGGTGTGGGTGTTCTTGATGAATATGGACACAACCCCTCCTTTTGTGTTCCGGTCTGGTTTTGGGACCTAAAGGTATGGTAGGAGTTATAGCCTGGAAGTGCTGGGGTGCTCTCTGGAGCCTTGAACCAGGTTTCTGTCACTGCACATACGTCGATTTCTTCCATACTTAGGAGAGCCTTGAGTGCATGCATTTTGAGGTTTAGACTTCTGGCGTTGAGCAGCATTACCCTCAGTTTTTGTTATTACTGTTGTTTATGGAGGTGGGTTTGTCTTTTGAGCCTTGCCTAAAAAAGGCAGTATTGGGGCGGCAAGAGTCTTGGCCAGTATTCAAAAGCCCAGGGACGACAGGTGCATGCCGTCTCTGGTGAAGCAACGTGGCTTGTCAAGCATGTCATCCCAGGCTGACAAGTACTGGATCCCCTTTGCCCTTTGAATGACACCAGTAGTTTAACCAATTGTTGAAAATGATAATTTTTTCTTCATATACTGGCATCATTTTGGGTGAGGGCAGGATGCTACTCAGAGTCAGAGTCACACCAGCCTGGGCTACATGGTCAGAGAGCTCCTCCATGTCTCTTTTCATGTAGTCCAGGAGGTGCATCTCAGGTCATTTACACCAACATGTACAATGACAGAGTCATATTTGTACTTGTTGTGGAGTGACCTGAGTGCATGTGTTATGTGGCAGATTCTGGCACCCGACAGACAGCTTATGGTAACCTCCTCCTTGTTCAGTCTAGTGAGTGGGACATCTGTGTGCCTGATGATAGAATCACCGATTACTAGTGTGTTAGGTGTGTTATTTAGCCTTAGGGGCTGTTTTTGCTTGGCACACTGATGTTGTGATGTATGTGTTACCTGGTTTCTGTTGTAGGGTGGGGGTTGCTTGGGTGTATGTTTAGGAGGTCTCTGTTGTTTAGGCAGGTTCTTATTTAGAGCCTCCGAGTATGTTTTTGTGTGTTTCTGAGAGTTGTTTTCTCATGCAGCTATGGCTGGTCTATGTGAGTCTGGTAATGTGGTGCTAGTGTTGCCCTTCTCCTTGTGACTGGTTGATCAAGTCGTGGGTTGAGAGAGCTTAGCCTCCAGTTTGGCTGTGTAGCTGCATCTCTCACATATTTGTGTTGGTTGGGAGGAGGAGGGGGTTGTCTGTGTACAGGAGGCAATTGTAACATTGCCTCAGGATGCCCAGATTCACCAGCTGGACCACAGAGCACACCTAAAGCTGTCCCTTGAACATGCCTGAATAGATGGTTGGGACTGTATTGCTGATTGGATGAGTAAAGAGCCTTATACATCCTGAGTATAGGGCTGAAGTGCAAGCTGTAAGCTAGTGCTAGTTTTAGTGAGTTTTAGTAAGTGCAGGTCTTAAATTGCCTTATTTCTAGTGCTGGGTTGAAGTGTTTCAAGTTTCAAGGGAAAAACTGAAGTGCAGACTTTGTGCAGTCTGGAATAGTTTAACCACAGCTAAACAGCGCTGCCCGGTGCGCAAACCCGTGCAAAACCGCGCTAAGCGATTTTTATACCAGGGAGATCAAAAAGGATAGAAATTAGCCCAAAATGGCCAATGAGCTACAAGTTGCTGGGCTGGGACCACTCCTACAGGGACAGATAGGCTGCTCAGAGTTCCCTCTCTCACAGTGAACAAGGAAGCCACCTAATTATTCAAGTATGATATGGGCAACACAGGAACCTTTACCACAGTCCTGGATTCAGCAATGCCTGAAAACTGGACTAGACTAGTTCAGAAAGGCAGGAAAACAAGGAATTTTTTTTGTGTTTTTTTTTTTCAGAAACAACAGAATTGCAGAGCTTAAATTACTTTAAATACACAGAGGAGGCTAGCGCACTTGAGTGTGTAGCCTGCGACTGTGTTACAGGTAACTTAAATGCAAAAATGACAAACAGTAACTTTTTTTCAAGTGCAACAAAGAAATAAGTACAGTAAGCAATGCAGATATCACTAGGATCCACAGAAGCACTGAAAGGCCACGTTTTAGGTGGAATTAGTGTTTCAGGGAAATAACAAGAAAACAAACAAGCATACAAACAAAGCTAGATTTAGCAGGCCTGAATCTAGTCTATGCTACAGCAAACAAGGTGTACCAGTTTCAGTAAGAAACAGTTCAAATATGCAGGCACTATAAGCCTTTAACCAGAAATTCCCAGCTCAGAAGGGCAGAGTCCAGCCTCTCCTCCCACAAGAGTACAGACCACGAACCTTCTTAATGTAAAATAACTGGCCTGAAGCCCAAGTGCTTAAACCAGAACTAATACACTTTTAGAATAACAGACACTGAGCCCTCAATCAGCAGTTCCCAACTTAGAAGGATGTAAGCTACCTGTCTTGCCACCACAGTGCAGGCCACAAACCTTCCTAATGTAAAACAACTGGTCTGAAGACCAAGTGCTTAATCCAAAAGATTTAGAATGATAGCTACACTTTAATCAAGTTACTACCAAGCAGTAATAAATACAATTGAATACTTTAAAGAATGCCTGGATTACTGCTCAAGTTATACAAACAAAGCTAGATTCAGCAGGCCTGGATCTAGTCTGTGCTACAGCAAACAAGGTGTACCAATTTCAGTAAGAAGCAGTTCAAATATGCAGGCACTATAAGCCTTTAACCAGAAATTCCCAGCTCAGAAGGGCAGAGTCCAGCCTCTCCTCCCACAAGAGTGCAGACCACAAACCCTTTTAATGTAAAATAACTGGCCTGAAGCCCAAGTGCTTAAACCAGAACTAATACACTTAGAATAACAGACACTGAGCCCTCAATCAGCAGTTCCCAACTTAGAAGGATGTAAGCTACCTGTTCTGCCACTACAGTGCAGACCACAAACCTTCTTAATGTAAAACAACTGGTCTGAAGCCCAAGTGCTTAAACTAAAAGGCTTAGAATGAGTTACACCGAGCAGTAATAAATACAACTGAGTACTTTTAAAATGACGCAAAAGCAAAATAAAGTACGAAGAAACACAAATACAGTAAAAGCAGATAAAAAGAACATTTTTTTTTTCTTTTGAGTGAGCAAATGAGATGGGCCCAGGAGGAGTATCCAAGTGCAAATTTACAAGAGGGGCGGGCAGTTTCAAAGCCACCAAGATTAACACCAAAACAAAACAAGGACCTACTGAAAAAACAGAGTCACACCTTCTAGCTAGATATTGCTCAATGCAACACAAACAAATTAATTTAAATTGTGTATTATTTGAAAAAAGTGCAGATAAAGATTTACTTAACTTCACTTATACATTCAGTTGATTGCATGCAGGTCTTAGCTCGCCAAAGCTTACAGTTTAAGCAGAAAATAATTCACTGTACCACTTATATAAGACAGAACCTGAATAGCAATGAAGTGAACTACCCCCACTTATCACTGGCTATGCAGGTTTTTTAACAAGCCTTAACTGAAAAAACAGTCACAACTTCCAGCTAGATATTGCTCAATGCAACACAAACAAATTAATTTAAATTGTGTATTATTTGAAAAAAGTGCAGATAAATATTTACTTAAATTCACTTATACATTCAGTTGATTGCATGCAGGTCTTAGTTGGCCAAAGCTCAGAGTTTAAGCAGAAAATAATTCACTGTACCACTTATATAAGACAGAAACTCATCACTCATCACTCATCTCACCAGCATAGATCATCACTCATCTCACAGGCTTACCTCATCACTCATCTCACAGGCTTACCTCATCACTCATCTCACAGGCATCCCTCATCACTCATCTCAGAGGCTAACCTCATCACTCATCCCACAGGCTTACCTCATCACTCATCTCACAGGCATCCCTCATCATTCATCTCACAGGCATCCCTCATCACTCATCCCACAGGCTTACCTCATCACTCATCTCACAGGCTTACCTCATCACTCATCTCACAGGCATACCTCATCACTCATCTCACAGGCTTACCTCATCACTCATCTCACAGGCATCCCTCATCACTCATCTCACAGGTTTACCTCATCACTCATCTCACAGGCTTACCTCATCACTCATCTCACAGGCATCCCTCATCACTCATCTCACAGGCATCCCTCATCACTCATCTCACAGGCTTACCTCATCACTCATCTCACAGGCTTACCTCATCACTCATCTCATAGGCATACCTCAGCACCCATCTCACAGGCATACCTCATCACTCATCTCACAGCCTTACTTCATCACTCATCTCACAGGCATGCCTCATCACTCATTTTAC
>NC_056726.1:1460384983-1460446281 GCF_019279795.1 Protopterus annectens
GCTGATCTACTACTGTTCAGCACTACATGCTGGCTTGGTAGGGAATCACAGAGCTAAACACAAAAATCCATTGGTTTGATCCTCTGTTCCTGTCACATAGGTTGTTCTGACAGAACCGTTAGTACTTCTGTGTCTACAGAATTTGGCACTGAATGCCGTAAATGTTTTTTAGATCTCCATCAAACATTTTTCCATGGCTAGCCACCTTGCAGAGTAAATCATGGCTCTGGCTGATTGCCACTTTTGAAGTGACACCCTGACCCCATGTGCAAAAGTAGGAAGAAAGGGTTGTAGACTGCTGACTGGATTAATGACTTCTAATCTGTGAGACTTAATCATTACTTAAGGATGGAGCTGGTATGCCAGGTGAATATCTTAAAAGTGATTGTTGAGTTTATCATGAGGATGGGTCTGGCAAGGGAAATATCATGGTTAGTGAAGTCTACATGTCACGTCCTTCCCCCTAGACCATGTCTTATTGGGATTGTGTTCACAGAAAATTCTAGGGCATAGCATGAGCGAGAAAAATAAGGACAAATTGTTTAAGCTTTTTGCAATCAAGTAGGTCATGTACATTGTAGATTGTATCTCTTCAAATTAATAAAGCACTAGATTTGCATTTCTTAAGGATAAAATATGTATTTCCAAGATCTTCACCTTGTTGGAGATGCAGTGATGATAATGTAGGCAACTTTGTGCACATGTTCTGGTGCTGTAAGTGATTCTACAAAATATTCAAAGCAGTCCTTTTCCTAAGTTGTGCAAAGATTTAGTACGTTAAAGAACTTTCAATCTTTACACAGTGGTGTAGCTAGAGTTTGTGCCACCCAGTGCTGTCTATGGGTCTGTCGCCCCTCCCCCTCACAAAATCATGGTCAAATGGGCCCCCCATTCACAGCCCTCACTCCTGCAACCATTACTTGGCTGTTTATCTCCATTTACCATAAACACTGTAATGTGCATATTGCTTTATGTTTTACTTCTACAATGATTATATGCAGTTCATTTAAAACTTATTTTAAATTTTATAGCACAAACACTGATAGACATCTGCTAAACAAAACCATACAGTTAGACAATGAAAACAGACTTAGCATTAAACCTTCTCTGCCCTTGAAACATTATTGAAACCCACATTCAAAGAAAATGCATCTGGCTAGTGGCGGATAAAGTTTACCTTTAGGCTGTTTTCAAATCATAAGTCTCTTGCACACATGTTTATGACAATGCCAACATACATGTGTTCTGTGATTCACCTTCATGATCGTGCTAAATTATATTCCTTATATAATACAGCACACTTTTTAGAGCATGTTTTAAATTTATCATTTTGAACATTTTTTCAGTAAGCAATGAACAAATAAGGACAAATCTGCCCAATTCAGAACATTTTCATCATAAAAGTCTACTCAAACTTCTACAATCCACAAGTATCAGTAGATACACACAATCTCTGCAGAAGTAAAATTCATCTAAATAATTCCACATTAAAGAGATCTGCAAATAACGAAGAGGTTGCTGATAGCAAACAACTTTAAATGTCATTGTTTCATCTACAAATAAAGTGCTTGTTGCCCTTGAAGAATAAATTGCCTATGTTAGATTAAAAATGATAAGTAATAGTGCAATAGGGAGTGGATGGCAAACTGATAACAGGTTCATAGTTACTAGGCATCTCCTCCAAAGGAGGTCATTCTCAGGACTGTAGCAACCACCCCCTTTAAAGTACAACACAGTAAGTATCAGCAATCCATCTACATACTGGGGGAGTAGAACCCACAGAGCAAGTACACTACCTGCTGTGCTACTCACAATATGGCTAGACTTGGCATAAGCACACTAAACTCTTCCCTTGAAGCTGTCAGCTCCTTGTAAAATCCACTTGACACTCAATTATATCTCTCAACTTTGTAGCACAAGAAATCTGGAAAAAGCCAAATGTTATGGGGGGGGGGGGGCAAAAGCCCATAACCAGGGACACATTTTATTTTAACAATTTTCTAAGATTATACAAGCAATATTTAAAAACCTGTGTTGTCATACTATGCATTTCCTGAAAGATAGGAAGACTGAAACTTAAATGGCTATCATTATTTAGTTAATGCAGTTCTCACAGATTTGACAGAAAAAAAACACATTTTAAGGGGAACAGACCAAAAGTATGAGCCAAATGTTCCAGACATTCTGGACAGTTGAGAGCTATGGACTCACTCCTTGTATTACAAGTGGTGGTATGGATACAGAATTCAGGCTTTTGCTTCTTGTACCTAAGGTCCAGGGTTTGAGCCTGAGTAACACTAACCACCAGATATACTTAACTGGGACATTCACACACACACACACAGTGCTGCCAGGGTATAATGAAATTCATGTGTATTTCTCCTTCTCTGAAGGGAAATTAGTTTGTTGAGCACTAGATGTTTATTGTTTCTGTGGTAGAGAAAGAGTTGCTATTTTAAAAGCTAGTTTAATTCCTAACTAAGCCTAATATCATACCATTTCTAAAACACCCACAATTGTAACTGCAGTGATAGATTTAAACTAATGCAGTGTTCTTGGTTTTAATGCAAGTTAATTGAATCATAAATTATTTTCATGAATTGTTTAACAGATATTTCTCTTCTTGTAGGGCACCATAAAAATAGCTACTTCAGACACACCATTTGGTCTATAGTAAGCTTAAAAATTAACTTTTACTAAAAAAAAAATAAATAAATAAAAAGTGAATGCTGTTGCGCTTGGCAGTATGTCTTCTACTGGTTCTAAAATACATCGGGATAATTCATGATAACTAATGCCCACCACTTAATTTACTTATTTGTTAGTTTACAATTTGTTGATATGGTTAGTCGCACTAGGCCCGTGGCTTCTTTTCAAGCAAGACTAGAGGGGAATGTATTCATACTGACTAGGGGAAATTTGTCTATGGCACCAGGGAATTTTCCCAACCTTTTTTAATAAGTGCCATGGGATGTTTTATATCCACCTTAGTTACCAACAACTCAGACAGAGGAGCCCCGGTTTAACATCTCATCCAAATAAACTTCAGATATTGAGGGGCCTGTTCTCCCTTGGAAACAACATTGCATACACCAACCTTCACACTTGTAATTACTGAAAGATCCTTTGACAAAACAGCCCATCTGCCCTGAGCATTCTCCCAGAAACTGTTAGGAGCATAAACAGAGTAGAGATGCTCCAGAAACTTAGAGGCAAACAAGTTGTCATTTTACAAAGCCAGGATAAATAGTATTTTCATTAACCTGCTTATTAATCGACAATAGTTACAATCAAACTGTGGGAGATATTGTCCTGTATATATACACGCACACACACACACACGCGCGCACACACGCACGCACACACACACACACACACACGCACACACATGTGCACGCACACACACGCACACACACACACACACACACACACACACACACACACACACACACATACACACACACACACACACACACACACACACACACACACACACACACACACACACACACACACACACACACACACACACACACACACACACACACACACACACACACACACACACAGACACACACACACACATCTATACACACACACACACACACACACACACACGCACACACACACGCACACACACACACATCTATACACACACACACACACACATCTATACACACACACACGTGCGCGCACGCGCACACACATAAATATGCATATATATGTAAAAATAACAATGGAGTAATATGATAGGTAGTGCTAATATCAACTAATGTGTTTACTAGTGTCTTACAATGGGCTATTATTTGACTGTTGAATAATCTTATAAGGTATGTGGATGTTGTCATATAAATAATTATTTTTATTTTATTTTATACATTTGCAAACAAGATGAGGGATAAAGGTATCCCTTTTCACAGATGGCCTAGAAGCACCACCTGGTAAAGTGACTTGCTAAGACTTACAGAGTAGGCAAGTGGTGGGAGAAAAATCCCAAACTATACCCCTGACTACAGAAATCACTCAGAGCCTTGATCCTTTGTGCTAAGTATTTATTTATTTATTTGTTTATTTATTTTACATTTGTTGACCAGGATTGTCCGACTGAGCTGAAGAGCCCTTTTTCAGCAGATGCCTGGGGAGAAATGCTCCAACATATTATACAAGTTTCATTATAAATTAGCATTGAACAGCAATGTTGCAGGATTTGACTGGGGAATGAGTTTTCTTAATGTTGTGTGCTGCCGGTGAAGCCAGTGCCTTGCCGATCAACCAAATAACCCCCCCCCCCCCATAGCTGAACCTTTGGGAACAGTGTATTTGGTGTGTTTAGTACATGACTTGCTATTGCATGTATTCATTTTGTTTAAAGGCAGACTGATAAGAGCAGCATTATCTGACTTGTTAGTGTATTTCTCTAATGCTGTGAGCTGCTGGTGATGCCTGGGCCTTGCTGATCATTCAAACAGCCCCTCCTTCATGGTTAGAGACATGTTTTTGGCTTGTTTAGAGGCCGACAGGTAAGGATAGCATTACAAGACTTGCTACTGCTTGTATTTGGTTTGTTTAGAGGTGCTAGCTGATAAGAGCAGCACTACATGACTCATTAGCGCATTACTCTAATGCTGTGAGTTGCTGGTGAAGCCTAGGCCTTCCCAATCAATCAAACACCCCCCCCCCTTCATTGTTTAAGACATGTTTTTGGCTTGTTAGAAGCCAACTGTTAAGAAGAGCATTACAGGACTTGTTGCTTGCTTTTGCTTTGTTTAGAGGATAACTGTTAAAAGGATAACTGTTAAAAGTAGCTTTTTGGCATGTTTAGAAGCCAAGTGTTAGGAGTAGCATTGCAGGACTTATTATTGCTTGTTTTAGTTTGTTTAGAGGAGAAATGTTAAAAGTAGCTTTACATGACCTGTTATTGCTTTTCTGTAACACTGTAAGCTGCCGGTGTAACCTGGGCCTTGCCGATCAATCAAACCGCTCCTCTACATTGTTTGAGACATGTTTATGCTGTTCTATAGCACTGTGTTTGCCTACTAAATAGGCTTTGATTTTGTCCTACTGTTACATGAAGTTCAGCATACTTGATTTTAGTTTGCACTGTATTATGACTTGCTAAATGACTGTACCAAATTGTTTGCCAACTGTATATTATGCCATACTCAGGTAGCTCTGCACTTTAACTTATCTCAGTTCTCTACTATCCGGCTACCCCTTTCTACTGTCTGTCCCTGTAATACAACTAGTTCAATATTCTATCTTTCTCGTACTCTCCTCATATCTGGATCCTTTCTGACTCCTCTCCTAACCTAACACTTAATTCCTTCTCCCTCATTTCTCCCCATTTTATATCCCTACTTTGCCTCTTCCTTTACTCATAACATAGCCCTCTCTACTACCTTACTACAGCTATCGACTACTGCTATTCACATCATGCTTATCCCCTCTCTCTCTCATTGTTTTTCAGATCCCCAATACCAATCAAAACAAAGACATTGCTACCCCCAATCAGCCTTGAAGACTATCCAGTCACTTTATGAGTGTGTTCCCTCAGTGGAATTCAAATCCAGCAACAGTGCAGTATAAATGCAACGTATGTTACACTGTGTATTTTGAGTAATCCTACCACACTATACCCACTAGGTTTAGACTGTAACTTTGTGACTACTGTATGCCAATGTTAGGTACTGCCCTTGGTCAGCTAGAGCACTCCCTGCACTACCCCTGCTCTCTCTATTGTTCAGGTCACTCTCCGTTCCTCATAACCTTACTCCCATCCACTTTCTCTGCTAGCTCCTTCCCTCGACTCTCACAGCTTCCTACTGTTACAGCCCTCACATATATACCTGATTGTATCCTCCCTTTGACCTCTCTCTTACAGATAGCACCCTCCATCCTCTCTCCCACTCATAGGATCCCTACTGTCAACTTTTCCTACCATATTCCCATCTCATCCACCTCTACAGCCTCACTCATAATGATAGTTTTTTTCTCTCCCAGTTTGCTAAAACTACTAGAGAGTGCTGCCCCACTCTGTTTGCTACGCTTACTTCGCTCCCCTACCCCCATTCCCACCCACCCCCACTTCAGTTTCATTTAGAGTTTGTAGACCACTCCCCCAACACATCTACCTCCCAATTAACCAATCAACCCTCACCTATCATTCCTTACTTATAGACTCCACCACACCCCGATTCAACACTTGGCTACTATTACTACTACTATCACTCTTGTAACTACCTAGCTACTCCTCTAACACAACAACATGTCCTATATACATTACTCCAACATACTAAAAATACTATGTTCCTCATTAGCTATCCTCTCTCTCCTTCTTCTATCACTCCTTTCCTCCTACCACACACACCTTATTACCACCTCCTCACCACCATGGCAAACAGATTCCACAACCAGTCCTAGGCAGGAAGAACATTTCCCTTTATCACCCTACAACCTTTCCTCCACAAAAATCTTCCCTTTATAATACTCTTAAATACAAGACCAGTACACCAGACTCCCAGAAACAGGCCAGAAAATTTCACAAACTTAACAAATTCTAGCTATACCTTCTCCAAAGATTTACTTGCTGTGGGGACATTCACCCTAATCCAGGACCCAACAGCATTAACCACAATACCACTCAGCAACTAAATCCGCTATATCTAAGACCATCCTCATCTCTACTCCTTTTAAACATCAATGTGCGAAGCATTTGTAACAAAACCCAGGACCTTCATGCCCTATTAGCTCTATACAAGCCAGAAGTCATGGTTCTAACAGAAACATGGCTCAAACCTGAACACCATAATAATGAAATTAGTGCCCCTGGGTAGAACATCATATGCAGAGACAGATCAGGTAAAAAAGGTGGCGGTGTAGCAATACTTTTCCAAAAACACCTCACTTTTGAATAATTTGAATGTAACTCCCATGAAGTAACAGACATAGAACTAATTCTAGGGAAATTAAAGGTCAAATCCTACAAACACATGATAATTGCAGGTGGATATATCCCACCAGGTAACAATACTAACATACTAGAAAACCTATTAAACTGGATGTCATCCTCCCTTCCTCATGAAACTTTATTAGGTGATTTCAACATAGACTGGTCTGACTGTTCTAGCCAGAATCCATCCACCCATATAAACCTCCATGAGTTCAACCAAATTATAACTGACCCCATCAGAATTGACAAAACCTCCAAACGCCAATCTATCTTAGACTGCATTCTGCTCTCAGACCCCACACTGGCTCAACACTCAGGCTGTCTTCCTGACAGTCTGAGTGACCATCAGGCAACCTACTTAATTAGGAGTCAAACCCACCATATTAAACAACCTATCCTCAGAGTAGTACATAACAAAAAGACCTTCAAACCTAAAGACCTAATCAATTCACTAACATGCTGCAATTGGACACCCTTAAAACAACTACCTCTTGATGATGCTGTGCAGTACTTCAACTCAACTTTCTTAGATGTCTTAAAGTATCATGTACCCCCCAGAACCATTAGAATCAGAACTAACTATGCCCCATGGCTAACAAAAGATACTAAAACCATAATGAAAGAAAGGGACAAAGCCTGGCTACAATTCCATAAACAAAACAATAGAATTATAAGACAAACTTATCTCAAACTTCGCAATAAAGCTAACAAACTAGTTAAATAAGACAAAACTAACTACCATACAACTATGCAAGATAAGTACTCCAACAACCCTCAAAAATTCTGGGCCACTATAAATACTTTACTGCACTCAGGAAAATCCACCACTCCTAACCCTGTATTACCCAACAACCATGACAATATCCCCACCCAATTCAAAAAATACTTTACTGAAACATTTCAAGACCTAGCCAACACTCAAAATACTACTAGCAGCCCCTTACATAAAAATACCCCAACCCACATCCACATAGCAAACAATCCCTGCAGTTTCTTCTTAGAACCAATCCCTAATAAAACTATTTCTAAACTTCTCAAGAAGCTGAAACCAACCACTCTGGCAGCTGACAATCTACCTGCAGACTTCCTACCAATAACTGCTGAAACAATAGCCTACCCAGTGTCCATTCTCATAAACAGGTCAATATCAGATCAAAAAGTACCTAACACCTGGAAAATATCGCACGTTATTCCACTGCACAAAGGAGGTAAGTCCCCTGAACGTACTATCACCCTATTGCAATCCCATCACCTTTATCAAAAATATTAGAAAGGGAGTTCATTCCCAGCTAATGCAATACCTACTAAAAAATAACCTGCTATCCATATCCCAATATGGCTTCAGACCTTCCCATAGCACTACTACGGCACTACTCTCCTTCACCAACATCATCAATCACCATAGAAACAATGGTCTATTCGTATCCTCAGTATTCCTAGACTTATCAAAAGCCTTTGACATGGTGAACCATAGTATGCTCCTAGAAAGTCTAAGTCTAAGTTAAGCACTTAACTTAAGCTCCTCCACCATTTCATGGTTCCATAACTACTTAACAGACCGTCAACAGGCAGTTATTTGACAAGAGCAACTTTCCCCTCTTTTACCAGTAGGTATAGGTGTTCCCCAAGGGTCCATCCTAGGACCTCTGTTATTCTCACTATTTACTAACCAAATATCCTCATCCACACTCTCCTCAGTTGTGCAATATGCAGATGATACCACCATTATATGTACCTCCCCTGCCTACAGGAACTAAAAGCCATAACCCAAGAAAACTTCTCCTTAGCCAAAGAATGGTTCACTAACATAAAACTTATTCTTAACCCCAAAAAAATGAAACTCATTCTCTTTGGCCCCGGTAGATCTGCTCCACCAAATAATGACTTTACCATAACGTCTAGAGACAGTATTCAAATTAACCCAACCACACTCACAAAACTATTAGGTGTAGAAATCGACAATAATCTATGATTTGACATTCATATAGCCCAAACAATTAAGAAAGTTAACAAAAAACTTGGTCGTCTCTACAGGAATAGACAGTTCATCACTGGACCTACCAAGGCCACCTTAGCAAGAACCCATCTCTTATCCATTCTCCTTTATGCCTCCCCTATCTTAAATAATCTTCGTCACAGCGAAATAAACAAATTGGAATCCTGCTACAAAAAGATTGCTAGATTTGCTACTGATTCCTCGCATAGGTCCCACCGCTGTCTTGCCCTTAAGCAACTAAATTGGCTCAAACTTCCTAAACTACTCCTACTAAACCAACTCTCAGTAGCACATAAACTCTACTACTTCCTTGAAAAAAAAAACAGCACTTCAAAGCATAATTCATCCCTACAATACCACCAGGACCCTAAAATCTAGTCATCAGAACCACATAAATGTCATCAAACACAAAAATGATGCAGGTAAATCTCTCTTTGCCTGCACCATTACCAGAACCTGGAAATCACTCCCAAGCCACTGAACTTCTACCACCACTACTTCCCAATTTAAAAAACTTCTCAAAACCCACTACATATCTAACTGGCTTTGCACATGTTGCTCCCCAGGCTCGGTCATTTCACTGCACTGGTGCTAGGATTCTGCTAGGGATCAAATGTCTGCTCCCTATGTCCTGTTGCTACAAATTTGCTAGAATTTTGTTTAGTATTATATGACTGCTACCTTATAAAAAAAACAAAAAAAAAAAAAAAGGGTTCTATCCTTTATACCTATATTAAAACATCTACTATTTTTCATATATACTGATATACTCTGTTATGATACACACTTTTTGTACCTATATTTGTGCTTAGAGCTATCTACACTCAATTGTAGTCCTCATCTGTATCCTATATGTATATTATTACTATATTTGTATGGAATCGTATTGTTTGCTTGGAGCTTTTCTCCCCAGGCTTCCGCTGAAAATGGACCTGCGTCCAGTCAGACTTTCCCGGTTAACAAATGTAAAATAAAATAAAAATAAAAAAATAAAATTATTACAAGCAATTAAGTAGCAATACAATGTTATACAGTGTCAATAAGCAGGAGTATATTATAACTATTTCAAGATGTATAAAAATAAATATGTCATTAAGATGAGTATAGTTTTTGGGGTAAGTGGTTACAAAAACCCAATTTTATCATAATGTAGTTGCATGAAGGCAAGACAATTACAATATAATATTCTCTGAGGTGATTTGCTTAATAGATTTTAGAAGACAGTAGAAAGAGTAGTCAGGGAAGATTAGAGAGCTAGTGAAAAGAGTGAGTTAAGTGCAGAAAGTAGATTAAGGTATGAGAAGTAGGGGATGTTAAGGAGGGAGAGTGCAGTGGCAGGACCACTGACTTGTAAAGTGCTCTTTGGTGGCTGTTTTAAATTGTTTAGGATGTGTAAGGGTACTGATTTGTAGTGGGAGTCAACTGCATATTGCACTAAAGATGACTGAGGACAGGAGTTATAGAGCTGATTAGTAAAGATATTAAAAAGTAAAGGCCCTAGTATAGACCCTTGAGGTACACCCATTTTTACAGGGAGAGGAGGGGAGAGTGCAGAGTGCCATCTCACTGATTGAGATCTATCAGTGAGGTAGCTGGAGAAACATGCAACAATATCAGATGAGAAGTTGAGGTTATGCAGTTTGTGCAGCAGAAGAGAGTGTGAGACAGCGTCAAAAGCTTTTGAGAGGTCCAAGAATAGGCAAGAAATAAGTTTATGGTCGTCCATGGCTATAGAGACAGTGTTGAGGAAGGATAATAGAGCTGTAGTGGTGCTATGTTTGGGTCTGAAGCCGTGTTGATTGGGTGTAAGCAGATTTTCCTGTATTAGGTACTGCAGAACTTGTTTATGAATACATTTTTCTAGTACTTTAGAGAGAGGGGAGAGGATAGTGATAGGTCTAAAGTTGGAGATATCAGAGGAGTTACCTCCTTTGTGTATAGGTAGAGTGTAGAATTGCTTCCAGATGAAAGGGACTTTAGATTCAAAGACAGAGCGATTAATTAGGCTAGATACAGGGAGAGCAAGACAGTCAGCTGCTAGTAGAAGAAAAGTGGAAGGAATATTGTCAGTTGATGCTGAGCATGGTTTTAATTTAGAGAGTAGAGTTTTGATGTAGCTAGTAGGTACAGGTTTGAGGGAGAAGGTATTTGAGGAGATAGTATTAGGAGTAGGTTCAGAAAAGTTGGAGATGTTAGAAGTAAAGGAGTTTGGGTTAGGATTCAGTAGCTTATTGAATCTATAAAATAGGTATTGAAGATAGTGGCAGTTTCTTCAGATGTCTTGTCTGGGCATGGATTGGGGGAGCTAAGATAGCTAAGTACCAAGCAATGTTTGCCATTGTGCCAAAATTACTATACATGTTCCCATATTTGACTGAAATTAATAATTTTCTTATAATGTGTTGCTAAAATCGCATGAGCTATACCTTAAAAGGGTCTTCAGACCAGTGATTCAACGCAGTTAACAAATGATTCATAAACGGTCTCATATTCACAGAAGTTCATTAACAATTTGCAGTACCAGCTGTGCTTTCTACAGAACTACTACTGGGACAAGGCACTCAGGGAAAGTATATTATTAAAAAAATGAGGCAAATATTTTGTAAGAATAATTTTATTATATTTGTTTTACTTTAGTTGTGCCATTTTAAAGTGATAATCCTTTGAAGTTAAACTATTTTAGGTAGGCAGCAAGGCCCTTCCAGTGTCATAGATTATTCACTTTCATCTTGACACAGCCTACCCTCTTAATGTTGTTATGACATTATTATGTGCAGAGGTTTGATTTTAAAACGCATCTTGACTATACACCTTTAATGAAACCAAAACAAAACTGCTTAAATATTGCTTTTACAGTGATTTACTTCAAAGATCGAAAAAGCAGGGGCATTTCTTTTGAAGCCTGCATTCGAATGCCAGGTCAGATCTACATAATTCATACTCTTTCCCATTATTCGTATATTATGGCTGCCTGCCTCCTCTGTTTTTGCATTGACTTCCTAATATGTGATGAACTGCATACATCTGAACTCCATTTTACTTTCATACCCAGGACTATAATGCCTTTAATGGAAGACCTTCCTGTGTATATAATACTCTTTCAGTGAAAGAATACATCATCACAGGCATTCTGAATTCTACTTTCCACCTTTATTTCTTGTGCAGTCATCCACTTAATTTAATGTAGACTTTATTAGGCAGATAAGAACTATTGGGCATAGATGTCTGCTTTCACAGGAGACCAGAGAACTTCAGTTTGTGGCTTACTCATGTCTATACATTATACAAGTAGGCATGGCAGGACTCAAACCCCTTTTCTGCCAGAAATGACTCATTTACAGTTCATCAGCTTAATTGCTGTGCTTGAATACCAGCCCCCTTGGGTCTTATTTTTCCTTTTATGTTATATTTTTAGTGTCGGTGTTTGTCTTGCAGTTCATCAATACTTGAATTACTGAGCCCAGGCTTTTAGCACTGACAAATTACTTATGTGCTGTGTACCAAGAAGAAATTACTTTTGCAGAGCTACACTTGAATGGCATTGGTAAGGACCAATTTTTGTTTTGCACAGCCATTCAGTTGGGATCTTTGTAGACCTCCACAGCATGCAGGTATGAGTCATAAGCACAGCAGTTAGTGTCTATGAAGGGATATCTGTAAGAAAATTAACTGTAAGACTTCAGCCAAATGGTGATCATTATAACTATGAACAAGGGAACATTTGGATCTGTACATACAGTTATGTTTCTTCAGTTTTCTACTTAATTAAAACTGCAGCAGTGCTGCACCTTTGAATGACACAAGAAAGAAGTATCATGTGTCCTCAGTAACAAATATATCAGCTAATAATGAGAGGGTCTTAACTTGTGTTTAACCTGCATGCGTTCAGTATTATTCTTCTCGTAAGTACTTTTTTAGACCGTCGGCTGTGCATTATTAGTCCATCTCAGCAAAATACTGAAGGAATTCAGGATACATAATTGCACAGTGTCTGTGGAGTAAACAGTAGGGCCTTGTGAGCTGCAATAGTATGTGATGAACAAAAGGAAGTCCCAGAGCTGGGGACAGTAAAGAATTCTGGAACATTCTGTGATGTGATGACAACCCCACTGATGAGGTAGAAAGTAATGACAGATGAATGACAATTCACTTGATAAGTTATTTTTGTTTTCTTGTCATATTTGGACACTTATTTTCAATTTTGTATTTCTCTAGACAGCTATGGACCCAAATGGCTGCCTGTTGTAATCTTGTATGAAACTATTTTAAAACCCTGCAATTTTGTTATGTCAAGTATGCCATAAGCAACATTCAATGTTTATTTTTACAATAAACCTCAAATGGGCTTGTTCTGGAGTCTGTATAATGTTGAAATTGCTCTATAAATATCATTGCAAAACAATTAATCTGTCTGTGCTTTGAACATACATAAACTATTTCACCGATTTATCATCACAGTACATTTATTTTAAGTGCAACTTTAAATAAAATTTTCATTTTTATTTAAAGTTGCACCGTATTCATCAATTTCTATCAGATATTTATTGTTACTTGTTAAGTAGGTCTGTAAGATGTATTTTAGTCCCAGTGTTACGCCAAGGCATTCATTCTTAAACCCTCTAAATGCTAAGATAAGGACTCTTGTGTCACTTCAAGTATGGCAAATGTTCAGCATAAGACATCAGTTTAAAAACAGAACTGTCTTTTTTGTATAGCATTTCTGAATTTGCTGTAACTTGAAAAAAATCAATTGTAATGCAAATGTGTGCAAATACAGAATACAGTGTAGAACATTTAAACAAAGACTCCAAGATGTCTAGAGGTAACTGCTTAAAATGGTTTTAATGGCGCAGTAACATTTTCTAGCTATCAGTGGTACTTGGTAGTTTTTGCTGTAACACCTAGTTCCTAAAATTGTCTACAGCTTTCAGCAAATTATTGTTCACTGATTAGGGGTATTTTGTTGTTATCACAGTGTGTGGTTTTTGAGTTGTGTTCCGTTTGACACCTAATAAGCCAAGATCATAAGAGGTCCATGAGACTTTGCAAATTGTGTTAATCTACGTTACTTATAATGGCGGTGGCTTTTGAATCATCAGTAAATTTACTAACTCAGAAGTACGGTGTGATGAAAAAGTGGACACTAAGTTATGAAATAGTAAAGAACCAACTCCCTAAGGGCAGCTAAATTTCCCATGAGGCACTCTTCCTCTTTTCTTGAGTTTATCAATTAAAAATAAATATTTTCCTGATATCTAGGAGAGAGAAATGTCACTGCAGTCAATAGACCCCATATAAAGATAGGCATACAAAGTGTCTATTTTGTCTCGGATTTGATTATATTAACAAGTGTTCTATTTGTCAAGCTTTTGTGCTGAAGACTCTATAAAACTGTTTTTCTTTTCATAGAATTTATTTTGAAAACAAACATCTACAGGTTCTGATACATTCTGTGATGCAGGTGGATTCCTCTTCCTCAGATGCTGCCCCTGGAGCCAAGGAAAAAGTCTAAAAAGCAGAAAAAACACAATCTTTTAGCTGTTTCTCTGGGTTAAGTCAGCTCTCTCTATCTCTGTTTTGGGGTATAAGTCTGCAGACTGCCCAATGTTTGGGCCTGTTCCGACTATAGAGACTCCTTTGCAGGTCTGTAAGGCACAGGCAGTTAGCACGTCCTATCTGATCAGTCAGATGGCAACCAAATCCCTGAAGGGCCAGGTGAGGCTTATCATATCCTAAGGAACTGGTGGTATTCCTCAGGTTTTAGTCACTAAGGACATCCTAGCTTCCCTCATGGAGATACATTTGAGGTATAGTTCCTCCTATGGATTCTTTCTTTGGCTATCCCAAAGAAGAGGAAGCAAAAGAATTATACATGGTAACCCTGCTCTTAGGGACCTTTAACAGGTGTTGTAAAACTTTTCTCAGAAACATTTCAAAGGTCTTATGATTTTGACACCTTCCTGGTTTTATTCATCTGGTCCATCTACTCCTCATAAAAGGAAGAGGGGCACTTCTTTTGAGGTAGATTCTTCTTCTTCAGAATGTCATTGAAATCCCTTTCTTTAACAATTAGCTGTTGAGTTTTGGACATTATAAAAATGAATACAGACTTCAATGGAATTCTTCTCCAGTCTCATCTGGAATTCCACAGGTCTCTTTAAACTAATGCAATCTGGTTTTCCCAATTATTTCTGACCTCTTCTTTTAGACAGCAATAGTGACTGTCCCTCAACATCTAAGAAGGACTTTATTCCAGGCTATTCCTTATTCCAAGAAAAGAAGAGACCTGGAGACCAACACCGGACCTATTCATTCTGAACACCCTTTTGAGAGTTCAAGGTTCAAGAGGCTAATGGCTTCAAGCCTGTTTCCCTCTGATCTTTCCTTGGGCTTTGATAGTTACCATTGACTTGAAGGACGCTTATCTTCATATCCCTGTTCAACTCCACTTCAGGGACTGTTTTAGATTACGTATTTTGGGATATTACATTAAGTTTATTGTTTTGAATTTTGAGCTTTGCACTGCATCAAGAGTGTTCGCAAACTGTTTAACTACCTCTTGTAGCATTTTGTAGACTCCAGCATATCCAAATCTTCCCTTATTTGGATGATTTCTTCATTCAGTCTACTTCAACCAACTATAAGGCTCTTTCAGGATTTGCAGTTCACTGACAACTTAGGCTTTACCCTGAGTCTCGACAAATCAAATCTATATCCTATCAGTCTGTGGTGCTGGCTGATTATGACTTTATGATATCTACTTCTCTGAAGTACAAGCTAACACAGAAAGCCTCTGGCTAATGAAGTTCACAAATGACTGCAAACTAGGAGCTATATTTGAGTCCCCAAATGATGTGGACATCCTACAGAAGGGCCTCACTGAGACCGATGCCTGGTGTCAGAGGCATGGCCTCAAGCTCAATGCCAAAAAGTGCATTGTCATCCCCTTTGGTAAAAACTCTGTACCCATGAATTACCACATAAACAGCAGTCTACTTAATGCCAAATGTGTGATAAGAGACCTTGGGACCAAGGTGGACAGTAGTCTCTCCTTTGATAATCACATCGCCACAGTAGTCAGGAAATCCTTCTATGTGGCACACCTCATCACAAAAGGGTTCTCATCCAGGAAAAAATAAGTCATTGTTCCCTTCTACTCGGCACTCGTTAGACCTATTATAGAGTACAACTCCCCTTTTGGAATGTACCTCACAAGACATCTGCAGCTGCTGGAAAGGCCACAGAAGTACCTGACAAAGAGGATTACTGGCCTCAAACAGATGCCCTACACTGACCGTCTCAAAGAAATCCAGCTTTACTGTGTAGCATATCACTTACTCCAAGGAGATCTCTGCCTAACATATAAAGTTATGTTAAACCCAGAGCTATTGGACATGCTACACCTAAGGAAATCCCAATCCCTCTGAGCTATACATTCTAGGGACCTAAACCTTGTCACCACAATAAACTGGACATGCTGGAGGGATAGATTCCTGTCCCAGAGACTTCCTTTACTCTGGAACAAGCTACCTGTCTATGTCAAGCAAAGTTCCTCATTAGCACTGTTCAAGAAAAATCTTGATGAGTGGATGGGAAATAGGAAATACACCCCGGGGATCACTTCTGTGGCTCTGCTCAACAGGGGCACAGGAAATTAACTTTCTTGGGTGGCATAAGCCAGGGAACTTTTTTGGGCTAGACTTACTTAGGCCCTTGGGCCGATAGCCTAGAACCTACCTATGAACCTATGAATAATAAACCCACAATTGCTAGTATCTTTGGCATACCCAAAATATATAAGTGTTTGGAGAGGCCTCCCCTCAGACCTATCATTGAGACCACATATTCTAAGATGTTTTATATTGCTAGGTATTTGGATTTTTATCTTAAAAAGGGTGTTGCGAATATTGCCCAAATTTGTAAAGATTCATGGCACTTTTTAACATTATTAAGAAATATAGATTTTGGTTCTGATGTCATAGACAGGAGTCCCCGTGGACTATGATGTTTCCAGATAACATTGTGATCTGTACTGAGAGTAGGGAACAGGTGGAGGAGACCCTGGAGAGGTGGAGATATGCTCTAGAGAGAAGAGGAATGAAGGTCAGCAGGACTAAGACAGAATATATGTGTGTGTGACTGAGAGGGAGGATAGAGGAATGGTGAGGATGCAGGGTGTAGAGGTGGTGAAGGTGGATGAGTTTAAGTACTTGGGTTCAACAGTTCAGAGTAATGGTGACTGTGGAAGAGGGGTGAAGAAGAGAGTACAGACAGGATAGAGTGGGTGGAGAAGAGTGTTAGGAGTGATTTGTGACAGACGAGCACCAGTAAGAGTGAAAGGGAAGGTCTACAAGAGGGTAGTGAGACCAGCTATGTTATATGGGTTGGAGACAGTGGCATTGACAAAAAGGTAGGAGTCAGAGCTTGATGTGGCAGAGCTGAAGATGTTAAGATTTGCACTGGGTGTGACGAGGATGGACAGGATTAGGAATAAGTATATTAGAGGGTCAGCCCAGGTTAGAAGGTTTGGAGACAAAGCCAGAGAGGCAAGATTACATTGGTTTGGACATGTGCTGAGGAGGGATGCAGAGTATATTGGGAAAAAGATGCTAAGGATGAAGCTGCCAAGTAACAGGAAAAGAGAGAGGCCTATGATAAGGTTTATGGATGTGGTGAGAGAGGACATGCAGGTGGTTGGTGTGACAGAGCAAGATGCAGAGGACAGGAAGAAATGGAAACAGTTGATCAGATGTGGCAACCCCTAACGGGAGCACCCGAAAGAAGTTCTGATGTCATTTTTGTTGCAATACATATTCATAGTCTATTTTCTGTTATACCATATGGTGGAGGATTTTCATTGTTTGAAAAACAATTATTTAAAAGGACAGTTTTGCATAGATAAGGTTAACGCCTGGTAGTTTAAAAAGCTGTGCTTAAGAACAATTTTTTATTCCTTGAAGGGCAATATTTTAGGTAAACGACTGGTGTGACTTTGGGTGCGGCATGTGCCCATATGTTTGCTAATTACATTATGGCTGAGTGGGAGGATCAGTATATTTTTGGTAGCGAATACAGAGATTGTTGGCTACTTTATATGAGGTTTTTAGATGACATATTTATCCTTTGGAACAATACAGCAGATAAATTACACAGTTTTTGGAATATGTAAACTGTTGAATTTTTGAAATTTTCTTCTTCTTTTGATAGTGAGAAAATAGTATGTTTAGATGTGGAAGTTAACAAGATTTTGTCTATAGGTTCATAGGTAGGTACTAGGCTATCTGCCTGAAGGCATTTATAAGCTTAGCCAGAATGTGTTGGCTTTTGCCGCCCCCTTAGATTAGTTCCCTGTGCCTCTATCCAGCAGAGCCACTGAAGTGATCCCCGAGTTAAACTTTCCCATCCACTTGTCAAGGTTTCTTTTGAAGAGTGTTAGCGAGGAGCTCTGACTATTGTAGATTGGGATCTTATTCCAAAGCATGGGAAGTCTCTAGGACAGGAATCTATCCCTCCAGGACGTCCTATTTATTGTTGTGGTGAGGTTTAGATCCCTAGAGCATGTGGCTCGAATGGATAAGATTTTCTTTAGGTGGAGCATGTCCATCAATTCTGGGTCGGACATGGCCTTGTATGTCAGGCAGAGATCACCTCTGAGTAGGCGGTATGCAACTGAGTACAGCTGGAGTTTCTTCAGTCGAGCTGCATAGGGCATCTGCTTGAGGCCAGTGATCCTCTTGGTGAGATACGTCAGTGGATTCGATGAAAGGTATTCCTCTACCATCTTTTGTAAGTTGGCATCCTAGACACCAAAAGAAATTGGTTGTGAAGGGCCAACTTGTTCAGTTGGTAGGATGTTGTCAGATCTAGAGAATTTTTATAATGAGGTAGAAATCTTGTTTAATATGTTTCTTAAGAGGAGTAATCCCATGGATTTTTTAAATGAAGTTAAGGAGGAAAGGGTTAGAAAGAGAGAAATGGGGAGATGTCACCTCAAGTGATAACATGATGGTTACAGCTAGCCAGCATTCCGCTTTTGATTCACATGGTAAGTTATTTATTACCAGTTATACCTTGGATAGTAAGGCCATTTCAAACATAATTCATAAGAAATGGACTCATTTCATCAGATAATACCTGTGCCAGCAAAACTGATGAAAAATCTAAGTTCATTTATAGACATGATAAAACTTTTAAGAATTACTTAGAAGGTAATAACAGAATGAATAACTTTAACCCTATGCATAAAAGTGGAACTTTTAAATGTGGTGCATGTTTCCAATGTCCCTACATTTTGCAAATGGATGGTTTTACTATAGGAGGTGTTAGTTATATAATTAATGGACATTTTACTTGTACAACAAAAAATACAGTTTATTTAGCTCAATGCCTATGTTGTTCTGTTTATTTATGTAGGAAAAACTTGTAGAAAATTTAGGGACTGTATATATGAGCATGTATTTGATATTAAGAAAAATAATATTTACAATGCTTTGTGCAAACATATTCCTAATTTTAATACACACAAGTTTGGTTTTATGATTTTAGAGCAAGTTGATAAAGATCAGCAGGGATGGATCACTGGTGAACATTTAAACTTATATGAACTTAAATGGCAGCTAAAATCGAATGCAATTAATTACCCTGGCTTGAATGATGCCTGCTCTTTGAATTCTGTTCTCAGGTTAAAGAATTATGAGGTGTTATCTGTTAATTATCAGTTTACTTTATTGTCATGTTTTATTGGATATGCTTGTCATGTGATTTTATCAAGATGTATTTAAACTTTCTTGGAGTGTTTTATTCAGTTCTGGTGATGTTCCATAATATTTATGAAGAAAAGCACTTAACTCATATGCTTTAATAAAATCCATTCATTTAGTTTGGTGTTGTTCTCTACGGGCATTGCAACAAGTGTTTTTTGTTATAAGTCAGTGGATTTCCTGATATGTTTTCTTAATGCAACCATCGTGGTGGTCTTTCATCCTCTAGAAAAGTTCCTGTTTGTGACAGACATCTATGTGTCTCTAAGAAATCTATTCACAACCTCTGCAAGAGAGATTGTGCAAGCCATAGGGTATAGGACATCTTCTTTTTTTTTTCTTCTTCTTTTTCTTTTGGCTGTTCCCATTAGGGGTTGCCACAGTGGGTCATCTGTTTCCATTTCTTCCTGTCCTCTGCATCTTGCTGTGTCACACCAACCACCTGTATGTCCTCTCTCACCACATCCCTAAACCTTATCTTAGGCCTTCCTCTTTTCCTCTTACCTGGCAGCTTCATCCTTAGCATCCTTTTCCCAATATACCCAGCATCCCCCCTCAGCACATGTCCAAACCAATGTAATCTCGCCTCTCTGGCTTTGCCTCCAAACCTTCCAACCTGGGCTGACCCTCTAATATACTTATTCCTAATCCTGTCCACCCTCGTCACACCCAGTGCAAATCTTAACATCTTTAACTCTGCCACATCCATAGGGCATCCACAATATAAATTATTCCTTTTGCCAGACTCCACGTGTGGAAAATTCAGTGGACCTGAAGTTGATTTAAGCACAACACAGTCATTCTCTTTCCTTTCTATTCCCTGTTATGCCCTTTCTGAAGAAAAAAAAACTTGCTTGGTGGATCAGTCAATTAAACGCCATTCTGGGATTCCCATTTATTATACACCCTCCTGTCCAGAAGGTCCCAATAGATGCCTCAGACCAAGCACTGGAGTTTATTCAAATGGTTTCACATTGCAGGGTATCTGGACCAAATGAGACAAGAGGAAGCACATAGGCAACAAAGAGATGAAAGCATTGATTTTTTTGCTGTCCTGACCCTTCATCACCTTAGGACACCAGGGACTCTTTGAATCCTAACAGATATCACCTCTAATGAACAAACAGTGGGTATCAGAACCTTACCACTGTGCAGGCTGGCAGTGTTAGCATGGGTTCTTGCTATTCAGCAGAATTGCTTCCTACAAGCAGTGTCATTAATTCAGAAATTAATTAAATGGCAGACTACCTAAGCAGGTCCAAGGCAGACCCTCAAAAATGAATGTTGAACAGAGAGGTCTCTCTAGAGGTGTGGGCTTGGGAGGGTGTTAGAGTTCTTATGTGTATGCACTTGTGTGGGCATGTTTATTGGGGCATGAATGAAGCTGCCTGAATGTGTGCATGTTTGTCTTTTAACATTGTGGGGATTAGGTAGAAAATTAAGTCTTTGTTTGTCTGTGTGTGTGTGTATGCATGTCCATGTGTGTGTGAAAGTATAGAGAATGCCTTTGCCTATGTGATGCATGGGCAGCTAGGGAGAACATTAGCACTATAAGGGTCAACAGAGGTAGTGTTAGCTAGTGTGTAATTCAGAGACATGCTAATCAACAGATAATGAAGTCTTTCTTATAGTGACCATAGATGTGTCTGAATCATATTTTCTCACTGTCTTAATTGGCTAAGCTGTGTTGGGCAATTATCATGATCAGTGAGCCTTTTCCTGAATTTAGGGACGGTTTTACCAGAAACAGTGATGCAGTCTTAATGAATAATGTTTCTATCATTTCTAATTACTCACTGACTGAAACATTGCTGTTTGCACTTTACTTTCACAAATATTATGAGATGGCTTGACTTGTATGAAGTACTGCTGTAGTGCTTATGTTTTATTAACCTACTACTGGATAAAGATGCTATTTTTATGTGAAGTAGTAAAACATGTTTCTTGTAGAGTAAGTATGTGCTAAGTAATTGCATGCATTTACAGGAAGCCATAGTAAATACAGCAGTGAAAAGTAATAGCTAAATATAGGCAGTATGATTTTTTTACATTTCAAAGATTGGTCTGTTTTGATATGAATTACCATAACATGAGTTATGTTTCACCAGTTTTCTACTTCATGAAGTGTAACTCAAAATACTCAAAAAGAGAAGAAAATAGTTTTTGAAGGAGGTAAGTTCCATCACATGCCACATATGAGACTTGTACCCACATATATATATATCAATTCCACAATCACACAACAGTAGAAAAAAAAGACTGAAACCCCTACTGCAAAACACCCTAGTCCAGCACAATACAAGGGTATCAACTTTGCACAAACCATGACCAAAAAAATGAAGCAAAACATTGCTTGTTGAAAGTGCACTTATCAGAATGCAGAATAACCGATTACAGATGTCATTTAAGGATTGGTTGCATGTGGGTGTAAGGAGAGATCCACTACTGTTGCCTTACAATTTCAATGTAAGTCAACATTTGGCACTGAGAAGTACTTGTTTCACACTTATTGTGCTCCTTGCCAAGGGCTCTACCTTACCCCTCCCCCTATTCCCTGAACCAGATGACCATGGTTATGATCCATTAGCTCCTTCCTGTTTATAATTACTTCCTGCTATACTGGATTTCTTTTTATCAGGATGCTCCAGTGGGCTGTTCTCAGCCAACTTCTGGAGTATGAGTTTAAATGCCTGTAGGAAATGTAAGATGTATAGCTATCATATGTGCCTTTGTGTGACAGTTGGTATTCTATAAAAACTGAGTAGGGATCTGTAACCAAGAGAAAGATTTTCTAATGGCCAAAGGAAACTGAATGGGAAAAGAACCATCCTGTAGTTTCAGTTTTCATTTCCATAGCTAACCTTCTGCTCTGTGCTGTACAGCCAAGTCTGCACTGAGAGGTCACTTTAGACTAACAGAACTTAATGCCCCCACTTTGGACAGTAGCTAATTGGACCTTGATGTTACCATCATGGGCTAAGCCTCTAGTAATGTCTGTTGTTTATCAGTTCCAAGCCTCATAGTGGCACAGGTAGAACTCAAAACTCTGCTCCTGATGAAGGCATTTCTCATCTTATTCATGACCAGTTACCAATAACATCAGGACACAGGCTTTTAAGTCATCATGATGTTCAAAGGCCATTTCTGTTTCAAGCAGTTGAAAGTATTATCCAAGGATGCAGCTAATCTTCGTAATTTTTTTTTCAGATATGTAACAATTCTCAAACATAAATGGCAGAATTTAAACAACTTACTAAATTTCAGTAACTCATAGTTCTAGTCAGTCTTATTTATGTTGAGTACACAGGCTGTCTTTGTCTCCAGCCTTGCTTCAGGCTAGCTTACCATCCTCACCCTTACCTGAGACTTCTCCCTTTTTAAGTATGTCAACATCCTCTTTTGCCTGGGTATCCGGCTTCTACCTGAATAACTCTCCCTTTTATAGACCCTTGCCTGGATATCATGCCCCACTACCTGTATAATTTTTTTGGACAGGACTTGGCTTGGTCATCAGGATCTAATTTGCATAGCTTTCAACCTCCTGTCCCCAGAATATGGAACGCTGTCTCTCACAATTTGGAACAAATGGACAAAATTTGGAACAGTTACTAACAGCTTACTAGCAGCTCTAACTAAGGAGCCCACAAGAATGTAAATGGTGAGTTAGTTTATACTTACAAAAAGTTCATTTTTGATGAATTGATATTAATCAGTATTACTTAACATGGAATTCAGTTAAAAAATTCTTAACACTGAATGTGTGACAGACTCTTTCAGCGTGAAACAATGAGGAGGATTTTTTAGGACTCAGAATGAGGAACATTCATGATAATGAGGTGCACTTGAGAGGGATACCCATTCATCTAGCTCCTGCGGTCAGACCCTACCTGTGTGCCTCTATAATTCCTCTACAGTAAGAATCAACTGTCTCTGTTGTTTCCAACTTGTGTTTCCTTTCCTAGGAGTACACCTCCTAGTGCCAATTTGATTCCACCTACATGCCATTTTAATGAATGACAGGACTTCAAACTCCTGTATATCACATTGACAAATCAGTACCTGCTACACACATGACCCTGCCTTACTTCCCAACTGGCCATGGCAACATTTATTTCAGTTTTACAGTATAGTCTATTTGGGATGGTGTAGTGGTGCTGCAGTAGTGTTGTTGTCTCACAGCAAGAGGTTCTCCAGTTCGATTCTCAGCTGCATGTCCTCCTTGCATTCATGTGGGTTTCCTCTGGGTGCTCTGGCTTCCTCCCACGTTACAAAAACATGCTTCTGGAGTGTTTCACCCCAGGCCTCCACTGAAAATTGGCTTCATTCAAAGCTGGACTTTCCCGGTTAACAAACGTTAACTAAATAATAAATAAAATAATCACACCCTTCTAGCTTCTTACTTAAAGGAGACAGCTCTAAATCTGAGAAGTGTAAGAAAAGGCACTCTTGCCTGTGCATCATTCTTGCAAGTGCGACTTGTCATATGCTGAAAATGAAGTTCCTACTACATGTTCCATCTCCTTCTAAATGGGAGCTGCCAGACATGGTAGCTTAATAGATTTTTAGTGCAGCTTTACTTATTTTTGCTAAAGTGCAGGGCACAGGGCCACAAAACACGGTCTGATGTTGTCTTTTTCATCCATTCCTCAACAGTTGGGTCACAGATTTGACCTTGGATCTGACTTTGGCCACTTGTAAAGACTTTCCAGTCTGTAGCTCAAGCTCCTCCCCTTACCCATAATTCTCCTCTTTAGATTGAATTCCCTAGGTCTTGTTTGCTGCTTCAGCGTATGTATGTAGTCTACAATAGCTCTGGCATTGGTGGTTTAAGATAATTTTTTTTTGTGATATTTTAATAGCTTCTTAAGTTGTTCTGTTTTTTCCTACCTCCCCAGTTTTTCTCTAATATATATAAATGTGAGGTTTCCTTTCTCTACTCCCTTATAAGCCTCATGCCTTGCTGCTTCCCTTTTTGTAGCTGCAGTTACCTGTTGAGGGTACATGTCTGTTACCATTACTGGTATTCTTATTCTTCTTCTCCCTTTGTGTAGGTGTTTCCAGTATGACTGACAAACCTACTGGCTTAAAAAAATATGCTTCCTGTTGACATAATATCTCAAATTCAGATGCCCACCAGGAGTACATTTATTGTCTTGGATAGGCCCACCTTGAGGTGGAATGTTAGCAAACTTTAACCACTGGGCACTGTTTGAGCACCATAACAAGATGTTACTTAAAAGATTGCTACCGTTTACATTTTCTGCTGCTACTTATGCAGCTCCCCTTCTAAAAAACCTTCTGAGAAGAGTAAGAGGGATTCATCAGCTAAAAGCAAGGAGTCTAAGAAGTGATCCCCTGATCATTTTTCTTCCTTCGTTTCAGGTTTGGTTCCACCTAAAATGGTTTCTAAGCCCTAGGAAAGGTATGTTTCCTTGGATCCAATGAGGGCCAAATCCAAATCACTGTTCCATCTCCCCTCTAGTTTCACTCCAGAGCTGATACCCTCTAGGACCTATTGCCTTTCTTACAGAAGACCCCTCAAAAGGCTTCCTGGCCACCCTCAGCCTCTTCATTCTTCAGGTCATCTAGGAGCCTAACTGAAGTAGATGTGGACAAGATGATGAAGTTTCTTCAGGCCCATTTTCAGTTGGGAGTTTTATCAGATCCATCTCCCATTGGACCCATGAGCCTGCCACCAGCCCAAACCCAACTGTTGACTCCTACTCCATTCTGACCTGCTATTTTGGGGTCATCGGACCCAAGAGTTCTGAGTTTGTCTGCATCAAATTGGAAGGCCTGGCTTTCGTCATCATCAAATACATCTCGGATCCAGTCAGTGCTGGAACTCTCAGTAGTGTCGGCACTTGTTCCAGGGGGTTAGGTTCAACTCTGATGCTCTTGGAGCCATCCCTTCCTTTCAGAGCCTCAGCATTGGACATCATGGCTATGACCACTTCTTCAAGGCAGGATCGTGGTAATACTCGGAACCATCTGGAGCAAGTGTCTTTGGCTCCTACCAGGGCAGCCTTTGCTTCTCCAATGGCTTCTGCCTTCAAAGTAATGGAGAGAGCATTTTCCACCATCGTCAACAAGGCATACTTGCCCACCTTAGGTCCACCCCTCTACAACTGTCTTCTTTGGTACCAAAGTCTCTTCTTCCTGTCCCATCAGGGCAGCCTGTCCATTCTAGCCTAGAGATAGTCCTCATCCAGGACTCTGCACGCACTTCTGAGTCCTCTCAGGGTCATACCACCAGAGAGCCTCCTCAGAGGCATGCTTACAAAAGGAGGTCCTTAGGTTCTCCACAGGAATCCTTGATGGAAGACTCCAACTTCAATGAAGTGGAAGGGTCCCCCAGAATTCCCCTTAGTGATTTATCCTTTGATAATATACTTGATTGTTTGAGGCAGAAAGGTGGTTGGTTTCCTGATACCTCTCCCCCTTGCCAGGATGAGTCAGTGTTTCTTGAGGGTTTCAGAGCCAGCTCAGCTACATTCTGGGTAGTCCCCCCTGGTGGACAAAATGGTGGACCTTCTCTCCCTCCAGACTTGGAAGGTTCCAGATGTCATGGAGCTAATCCCCAAGAGGCCTAATAAGTGCCTGGTTGCACCCAAGGATTGAGCCCAATGGGACAAGGGTCCCCCAGTAGATGTTATAGTGTTAGCAGTGGCCTCCAAGAAGGCACTTGCTGAACAGATTTCTTCTGGTCTTCCACCTGCATAGAGAGTCTAGGGCATTGGACACGTTTGGGAAGTGTGTTTATACATTAGAGACCTTCACTCTCAAGTCGCTAAACTATGTGGCACATGTTAAGAGATTTCAGTGTGACTTGATCAAGGAATTGTCCAATGCCCTCTCAGAGTCCATTTCTGCAGAAAACAAGAAGACTGTTCAGGAATTGCCATGAGATGGCATGCCTGGATGCACCACTGTGATTTTGCAGTGTCTTTCAAGTCATCATTCATCAATGCTCTCATTGATGGATCCACCTTATTCGACCTCAAGGTGAAAGAAGCCCTATCTAGGAGTGAGCAAGATGGGAAGATGTTATCTGCCATAGTAATAAGTTTTTCTACTCCTCACAGGACCTTTTCTTGAAATCAGAGAGGCGATAGGAAGATGTGGTTCAGTAAGTTACAAGACTGTTCCCAGGTCTCTTATGAGGACAGATCCCCCTGCAGCAGATGGGGGATAATGGTAGAAGTCGCCCTATGACAGATGAGGCCCAGCAAAACCAGGGCTTCAGACCTTCCTTCTCTGAGAAGCCCTTCCAGTGCTCCTGAAAGGTCCTGACTGCTGCACTCTGAAAGCAGCCATGGGGTGCTTGTTCCTGCACCTGAAAACTTAGACTGCTATCCCAAAGATACTTGGGTGCAGAGGATCATATCCAGAGGTTATTACATAGTCTTTTCCCTTCAGCCCCTAATCAGGCCACAAAAATTCCAGACATTCCACCCAGTCAGAGGAAAGCAGCAGCTACAGAAATAGAAAAACTGCTGGCAAAGAGTCATCCAGATGGCATAACAAACCAGCAAGGATTCATAACTTACTCCAGGTTCTTTTTGGTGTGAAAGAAAAACAGGGACCCGAGACCTATCTTGGATCTCAGCAATTTGAACCATTATGTCAGATACTTTAAGTTCTGAATGGTCATGATTCAGCCCATTGTATTGCTATTGCAGAAGGACAATTGGATGTGCTCGATAGATTTCCAGGATGCATACTATTAAGGCAAAACTGGCAGATGATATAGGAGATATCTATGCTTTTGGCTGTGCGACAGTCTTTACCACTTCAGGACCCTGCCCTTTGGCCTCACCACAGCACCCAGTGTGTTCACCAAGTGCTTGGTAGTGGTCACAGCTCACTTGAGACTATTGGGATTCTACTGTGGAAATCACAAACATGCTGGAAATGTGTAAAATAATGTATAAAACTGTTTAATAAAAATTAGGTTGGACACGCTCTGTCTCCATTCTGAAGCGAGATTGGTTGGCTGAATAGTTCAATCAGTCTGGTAACTTCCCCTTTGAGAACAGTCATTTCAGACTGAAGCTTGTGTATCTCATCCCTTCGAATGGGTGAAAATATGGAGGGTAGTTCATCCAGCGAATTCATAAGTAGACAACTGAATGACAATAGGGTCCAAGTAGCGACAACAATACCAAAAAGGAGCAAACACTACTGTGGAAATCACAAACATTCTGGAAATGCGTAAAATAATGTATAAAACTGTTTAATAAAAATTAGGTTGGACACGCTCTGTCTCCATTTCCAGCGTGTTTGTGATTTCCACAGTAGTGTTTGCTCCTTTTTGGTATTGTTGTCACTACTTGAACCCTATTGTCGTTCAGTTGTCTACTCATGAATTTGCTGGATGAACTACCCTCCATATTTTCACCAATTCGAAGGGATGAGATACACAAGCTTCAGTCTGAAATGGCTATTCTCAAAGGGGAAGTTACCAGACTGATTGAATTATTCAGCCAACCAATCTCGCTTCAGAATGGAGACAGAGTGTGTCCAACCTAATTTTTATTAAACAGTTTTATACATTATTTTACGCATTTCCAGCGTGTTTGTGATTTCCACAGTAGTGTTTGCTCCTTTTTGGTATTGTTGTCGCTACTTGGACCTTATTGTCATACTATTGGGATTCTGGCTGTTCCCATATATTGAAGACTGGCTCCTCTCTACTCCCACCAAGTCTCTACTTGTTCAAGTCAGGGACTGCTTGCTCCAACTATGTCTTCAGCTGTGCACCATATTGAGCTGTACCAAGTCTCAGCTATCCCACACTCAAGTCATGGACTTTATTGGTGCTAGTCTGGATATAGTAAAACAGATCACAAGCATGCTGTTACCAGCAAGATTGGTATTACAACTCCTTAGATCTATGGCAGCTTCCATAACTCTAGTACCTCAAGCAAGGTACTATATGAGGTAGTGCAATGGTCTGTAAGGTGACACCCCCTGTCTACAACAATACAGATTACAAGATTTGCAGTGAACATATAGCCTGGTGGATAACAGCAAAAGAAGTTTCTCAGGGCTGCCCTTTAATACTCCCACCTCCCACAGCCACCATGACTATGGATGCCTCCCAACTAGGTTGGGGGGTGGCATTACTTGGAAAGGATGGTCTAAAGCACTTGGTCCAAATTTGAGGTCAATCTTCACAGCAATGTCCAGGAAATAACAGCAGTCCTGTTAACATTGCAGGCTTTTCAAGATGCTCTTCCTCCAGGGATGATTGCCATCCAGACAGAAAATGTATCAGTAGTCTGGTACATCAACAAGCACATGGGAACCAGATCCTATCCCCTATGTTGAGAGGCTTTGAGAGTGCGGCAGTGGGTGATCTCTTCCAACTGCTTCCCGAAGAAGTCCAGAGTGCTTGCAGACAAACTGATCAGGTCCATCTTACTTCCTTACTAGTGGTCTTTCAACCCTAGGCTGTTAGAAACAGTTCTTTGTCAATGGGGGCAGCAGTGCTGCAATGCCTTGCATTCCTCTCTCAACTCCAAGTGCTGCAGATACTTTGTTTTGATCCCCCAAAGGGGGAAATCACTGAAAGACTTTCTAATTCACAACTGGCCCCCCTCCTATATGCGTTCCCATGTTTCTTCAGAAAGTATCTCACCAGAAGAGTAAATCATCCTTGTTGCCCTGTTCTGGCTTTGACAATATGGTTTCCCTTCCTGTGGCCAGACCTAGTGTACCCCCCTTGGGTGTTGGATCCAACCCAGGATCTATTTTGTCATCTATCAGGGATGACTCATCTAGACATTTTGACTCTCAAATTGATTGCATGGTTTCTCAACTTTCAATGATGGCAAGACAATCCAGGTTTTCCTCCCTGGTTCATCACATCATCATATGCTCTCAGAAGGATTCTACTAGGAATGTGCATAAGATCAAATGGAAAAAAAATTCTCTCTTTGGGCTGTCCAGAGGCAATTAGACCCCTTTTCAGCACCTATTCTAGACTGTCTTGCTTCCATATTCAACAGTGGAGCTAGTTATTGTACTATAATGGTCCAACTTGCTGCCAAATTGAATTTTCATGTAGAAGATAATCATTTTTCCCCTGGCATCATCTAGATTATGCAAAGCCTTTCTCAAAGGTACCTTTTTATTCCAACCCCCTTTTAAGGATCCTACTCCTCCATGGGATTGAAGAATATTTCTTCAAGCCCTGACTCAACACCTCTATGACCCAGCTGCCAAGGTGGGCTTAAAGTTTTTGTCTTAGAAAATTATTTTCCTAGTTGCTATCACACAGGCCAGGTGGGTATCAGAACTCCTGGCTCTCTCTTCTAAGCCACCACTTCTAATCTTCATAGACTGCTTAGATTCTATCTCCATAGAACAAATTATTTCAGAACACCAGACCAGCAATTTTTTCCTTTTCCAAAACCAAATTGGGCAAATCAGTTTCCAAGTGAGTTTAGCCAGATAGCTCACTGATTGCATTTCTTTTGTCTATAAGAAAAAAGGATTGATACTCCCTAGACCTCCTAAAGCTCATTATACTAGATCTTTCACCACATCCTCTACTTTCTGGTACAGAGCTTCTATTGATACAGTTGTACACCTTTCATTTGGTCTAATACTCATACCTTCATTGCTCACTATAAATTGGACATCTTGTCTAGAAATACGGCAGTGTTTGGCTCCACTGAACTCTAGAATATCCTTCCTTGAGGATGACCTTGGGGTTTCTCTAGCTGAGGACTGTGCCCCATCAGTTGAGGAATGGATGAAAAAGGCAACACCAGATGCAAAAGTTATGTTCCCACCATAACGATGACCACCCTCCAAGACCCTTTCTATTCTCCCAGTTCAACCTTGTCATGTTACTTGCTTTTTGATGAGCACCAGTCTCTTATCCTTTCTTCTTTCTTTCCTTCTTTCTGTGCAGTACTGGTAAGTATATTGTATTATTACTTACTTTGTACTATGAGCGGTATTATAAGCTGAACAGAGGGCAGACTTGATCTGAAGAAATTCAAGCTAAACAGGAGTCTTGTAGGTAAGTTGAGGAGCTTGAACTACAGAGACAAAGTCTTTAGAAGTGGTTGAAGTCAGATTCTAGATCACATTCAAGCCCAGTAGGTTGGGGAAGGATGAAAGCAGACAACACAGATGCATCATTATGGCTAGTACATGACTTTTATTTTTCCTGTGTTCACTCTCAAGGATCCGCAAGGATAATTTATATCCAGATGAGGGACGGTTGTAATTCTCTGTAATTTACATAGGAAAATGACCACAAGTTCTGATGTAATGAAGTTGGAGAATGCAGGTTTTTTATTTTGTTAGATAGCAATGCCTTAACTGTACAGTATGTTTTGAAACTGTACCTTAAAAGTGTAGTCGAAGTTTTTATTCATGGAATCGAGAGTGACCTACTAATGTTAGTCTTTCAATAATGAAAAAGTGCTTCATTTTTAAATTAATGTAGTTGAATAATTTCCTACGTTTGGGATTATAAAGCCAACAAGTATATTTTATGTTCAAACTTGACCTTTGAAAAAGTCAAGAGATTTATGTAATTAATTGTTTTATATTAATTTGTTAACCAAAGTTATAATATATGCATTGAAATATAAGAAAATGAAATCTTCAAGATGAGCCAGAAAACAAAATGATTGCTTTAGATCATTTGAAAGTGAAATACGTTAGACTCATGTTTAATTGACTGAAAAGTAGTCTCAGAAAAAAACTAGAATAATTAAATGTGAACTGAACAGTAGAAAACAAACTGGCAATTATCCATTTTACATGCAGTTTGTTTTAATTGGTCATTCTTGCAAAGCATTGTGGTTAGAGATAATCAGTTAATTATTCCTTGCACTAAAAATCAACTTAATTCAGAATGAGAAGAGCTCAGTAACAAAGGTAAAAATTACTTATTACAAGGATTATAACTGCAATCTGTGCATACATTTCATAAAGCAATATTTATTCATCTGCAGATTAATACACACTGATAAACTGTGCCATAATAAATATAAAGGGATAGTTTATAGACAGTGGGCGTATTAAGATAAATCAGCTTTTCTGCCTGGAAGGGGTGAAGTAAAGAACAGTACATCATTGTCCCTGTGTAAGTGTACATAAACTACAGGGCACTACATTATTGTCCCTTTGTAAGTGTACATATACAGGGCAGTACATTATCGTCCATGTGTAACTGCACATATACACGGCAGTACATTATTGTCCCTGTGTAAGTGCACATATACATGGCAGTACATTATTTTCCATTTTTAAGTGTACATATACAAGGCACTACATTTTTGTCCCTGTGTAAGTGTACATATACAGGGCAGTAGATTATAGTCCATGTGCAAGTTTACATATACAAGGCAGTACATTATTGTCCCTGTGTAAGTGTACATATACAGGGCAGTACGTTATTGTCTCTGTGTCACTGTACATATACAGGCAGTACATTTTTGTCCCTGTGTAAGTGTACATATACAGGGCAGTACATTATTGACCCTGTGTAAGTGTACATATACAGGGCAGTACATTATTGTCTCTGTGTTAGTGTACATATACAGAACAGTACATTACTGTCCCTGTGTAAGAGCACATATACATGGCAGTACATTACTTTCTCTGTGTAAGTGTATATATACAGGGCAGTAGGTAATTGCCCCTGTGTAACTGTAAATATACAGGGCAGTACATTATTGTCCCGATGTAAGTGTACATATTCAGGGCAGTACATTATTGTCCCTGTGTAAGGCTACATATACAGGGCAGTAATTTATTGTCCCTGTGTAAATGTACATATACAGGGCAGTACATTATTGTCCCTGTGTAAGGGTACATATACAGGGCAGTACATTTCTGTCCCTGTGTAATTGTACATATACAGGGGGGTATATTATTGTCCCTATGTAAGTGTACATATACAGGGCAGTACAATATTGTCCCTGTGTAAGGGTACATATAAAGGGCACTACGTTATTGTCCCTGTATAACTGTACTTGTACAAGCCAGGACATTATTGTCCCTGTGTACATGTAAATATACAGGCAGTACATTATTGTCTCTGAGTAAATGTACATATTCAGGGCCCTACATTATTGTCCCTGTGTAACTGCACATATACAGGGTGGAACACTATTGTCCCTGTGTAAGTGTAGATATACAGGGCAGTACATTATTGTCCATGTGTAAGTGTACAAATACAGGCAGTACAATATTGTCCCTGTGTAAATGTACATATACAAGGCACTACATTATTGTCCCTGTGTAAGTCTACATATACAGGGCAGTACATTGTTGTCCCTGTGTAAGTGTACATATACAGGCAGTCCATTATTGTCCCTGTTTAAGTGTACATATACAGGGTAGTACGTTATTGTCCAAGAGTAAGTGTACATATACAGGCACTACATTATTGTCCCTGTGTAAGTGTACATATACAGGGCAGTACATTATTGTCCCTGTGTAACTGTACATATACAGGGCAGTACATTATTGTCCCTGTGTAACTGTACATATACAGGGCAGTACATTTTTGTCCCTGTGTAAGTGTACATATACAGGGCAGTACGTTATTGTCCATCTGTAAGTGTACATATACAGGGCAGTACATTATTGTCCCTGTGTAAGTGTACATACACAGGGCAGTACATTATTGTCCCTGTGTAACTGTACATATACAGGGCAGTAGATGAATATCCCTGTGTAAGTGTACATACACAGCCAGTACATTATTGTCCCTGTGTAAGTGTACATATGCAGGGTAGTACATTATTGTTCTGTGTAAGTGTACATATACAGGGCACTACATTTTTGTCCCTGTGTAAGTCTACATATTCAAGGCAGTACATTGTTGTCCCTGTGTAAGTGTACATATAAAGGGCAGTACATTATTGCCCCTTTGTAACTGTACATATACAGGGCAGTACATTATTGTCACTGTGTAAGTGTACATATACAGGGTTCTACATTATTGTCTGTCTGCAACTGTAAATAATCAGGGCACTACATTATTGTTCCTGTTTAAGTGTACATATGCAAGAAGTACATTATTGTCCCAGTGTAAAAAGTACCTATACAGGGCAGTACATTATTGCCCATCTGTAAGTGTAAGTGTACTTATGCAGAGTCATACATGGTTGTCCATTTGTAAGTGTACATATATAGGGCAGGACATTGTTGTCCCTGGGTAACTGTACATACACAGTGCAGCACATTATGTTCTCCATGTAACTGTACATATACAGGGCAGTACATTATTGTCCCCATGTAACTGTACATGTACAGGCAATACATTATTGTACCTGTGTAAGGGTACATATACAGGGCAGTACATTATTGCCCCTTTGTAAATGTACATATACAGGGCAGTACATTATTGTCCCTGTGTAAGTGTACATATACAGGGTTCTACATTATTGTCTGTCTGCAACTGTAAATAACCAGGGCACTACATTATTGTTCCTGTTTAAGTGTACATATGCAAGAAGTACATTATTGTCCCGGTGTAAAAAGTACCTATACAGGGCAGTACATTATTGCCCATCTGTAAGTGTAAGTGTACTTATGCAGAGTCGTACATGGTTGTCCATTTGTAAGTGTACATATATAGGGCAGGACATTGTTGTCCCTGGGTAACTGTACATACACAGTGCAGCACATTATGTTCCCCATGTAACTGTACATATACAGGGCAGTACATTATTGTCCCTGTGTAAGTGTACATATACAGGGCAGTACATTATTGTCCCTGTGTAACTGCACATATACAGGGCAGTACATTATTGTCCCTGTGTAACTGCACATATACAGCAGTACATTATTGTCCCTGTGTAAGTGCACATATACATGGCAGTACATTATTGTCCCTTTGTAAGTGTACATATACAAGGCACTACATTTTTGTCCCTGTGTAAGTGTACATATACAGGGCAGTACATTATTGTCCCTGTGTAAGTGTACATATACAGGGCAGTACATTATTGTCCCTGTGTAAGTGTACATATACAGGGCAGTACATTATTGTCCCTGTGTAACTGTACATATACAGGCAGTACATTATTGTCCCTGTGTAAGTGTACATATACAGGCAGTACATTATTATGTACATATACAGGGCAGTAGGTTATTGTCCCTGTGTAATTATACATGTATAGCGCAGTACATTATGTTCCCTGTGTAAGTGTACATACTCAGGGCAGTACATTATTGTCCCTGTGTTAGTGTACATATACAGGGCAGTACATTATTTTCCCTGTGTAAGTGTACATATACAGGGCAGTGCATTATTGTCCCTGTGTAAGTGTACATATACAGGGCAGTACATTATTGTCCCTGTGTAAGTGTACATATACAGGGCAGTACATCCTTGTCCCTGTGTAAGTGTACATAATCAGGGGGGGGTACATTAATGTCCCTGTGTAAGTGTACATATACAGGGCAGTAAATTATTGTCCCTGTGTAAGTGTACATATAAAGCGCACTACTTTATTGTCCCCGTGTAACTGTGCATATGCAGGCCAGTACATTATTGTCCCTGTGTACGTGTAGCTTCTGGTGTCATTCTAAGGGGATCCAGTATTTGTCTGCCTGGGATGACATGATCGACAGTCCACGATGCTTTGCCAGAGATGGCCTGGACCTGTCGCCCTTAGGATTCTGGATACTGGCTAAGGCTCTTGCCACCCCTATAGTGCTTTTTTTAGGCAAGGTTCAAATGACAAATTCACCACCGTAACAGGTACAAGCAAGCAAAATCTGAGGGTAATGCTACTCAGTGCTAAAAGTCTAAACCTCAAAATGCACTCACTCGAGGCACTCCTTAAAATGGAGAACATTGACATCTGTGCCGTGACAGAGACCTGGTTCAAAGCTCCAGAGAGCACTCCTGCATTACCAGGCTTCAATCCATACCACACCTTTCAGCCACCTAACCCAGAAAGAAGCACTAAAGGCGGAGGCATGTCCATATTCATTAAGGATATCCACACCTCCAGGCTAGTTGCACAGCATAATGCATCTGAGATTATCCAAGTACAACTAACTCTGGGCAAGACCGCAATCCAAATTGTAGCTTGCTACAGACCCCCCACCATGGCCCAGGATTCACACTTCTCATTTCTTGATACACTGGAAAGTATTACGGTACAACCCAACACCCTAATAATGGGCGATTTCAACTACCCCACCATTAACTGGGAAAACTACTCATGTACCAACTCTTTTGCTCAATGTTTTCTAGAATTCATAAATTCCAATGCCTTGGATCAACTTATTCACACGCCCACCAGGGGCAGCAATATCCTAGACCTGGTCATTACCAACATGGGAAACCGGTGTTCCACACCAGAGGTCAATTCCTCATTGGTCAGATCCGACCACAAGCTAATCAGCCCAGACATCCACATCCCACCCCCAGCCCCAATTAGGGAAACCATCATAAAAAACTTCTCCAAAGCCAACTTCACACTTCTTAAGACAGAAGTGGCAAACTTCATGACACCCATGCAGATGGACAATAGAGGTATGACTGCCGAATCCTACACAGATGCACTTTATAAGCACTTACACGAGTGTATGGATCATGCTATCCCTAATAGAACCAAGATGTTATCCTCCAAAAAAGGAAGCCAATTTGGTGGTCCTCTGCCATAAACAAACTCTACAACAGAAGAAAGAAACTGTTGCAAAAAAGAGTAAAATCCCATGACTGGAGGAACTCCCTGGTCAACCTCAGTAAGAAGCTGAGATCCCTCATAAAATCCTCCAAAGCTAGTTACAAAAACAAAATTGCCACTGACTCTAAAGACAATCACAAAGCATTCTATAGCTATGTCAAGAATCTAAATGGGAACACTCAGATCTGCTCTGAGTTACAGCACAATGACACTAAATATACAGAACTAACTGATATTTCCAACATCCTAGCAGATAAGTTCAGTGCTAACTTTACCCCCCTCTCATCCCCTAGAGGGCCCATCTCTATACCGGAAGAATGCAAAGTTCCTATAATCATGGCTGCACAGGTAAAAAACACACTCTCCAAAGCCAAAAACACAGCATCCATGGGACCTGACAATATCCCAGGCTGCATTCTACATGAACTACAGAATGAACTGGCACCCTACCTAAGTACCATGTTCAATCATAGCCTCACCTCAGGCTTTGTACCCACTGAATGGTGCACCGAGACAGTTATCCCACTCCACAAAGGGGGAGCCACTACGGACCCCGGGAACTACCGCCCCATTAGCCTGATGAGCCTGGTCTGCAAGGCCATGGAACATATCATTGTGGAACTCATAAACAAAGGCATTGGTAATCTCCAAACTCTGGACCCTACCCAGTTTGGATTTGTAAAAGGCAGATCATGTCTCCTAAACCTGACTGACTTCTTTGAAGCAGTCACCAAAGCCATAGATGAGGGTAAAATGGTTCACACAGCTTATCTAGATCTCACCAAGGCTTTTGACACCATCCCCCACTCTGGAATTATAGATAAGCTCACTAAACTAGGTATAAATCCCTATGTCACAAGATGGGTTGCCAACTGGCTCACGGACAGAACCCACACTGTGAAAGTAGCGGATTCCAAATCCGGCATCAGACCAATGACAAGTGGAGTACCACAGGGTTCAGTCCTGGGTCCTCTCCTGTTTGGTATCTACTTCTCTGAAGTGCAGACCAGTACAGAAGGTCTTTGGCTAACAAAGTTTGTAGATGACTGCAAACTAGGAGCCATAATCGAAACTCCTAACGATGTGGACCAACTACAAAAGGGCCTCACTGAGACAGATACCTGGTGTCAAAGCCATGGCCTGAAGCTCAATGCCAAAAAGTGTATTGTCATCCCCTTTGGTAAAAACTCTGTACCCATGAACTACCATATAGCTGGTAGTCTACTTAATGCCGAAAATGTGATAAGAGACCTTGGGACACAGGTGGACAATAGTCTCTCCTTTGATAATCACATCGCCGCAGTGGTCAGGAAATCCTTCTACGTGGCTCATCCCATCACAAAAGGATTCTCATCCAGAAAAAAAAGAGGTCATTGTTCCCCTCTACTCATCACTCATTAGACCCATTATGGAGTACAACACCCCTTTTGGTATGTACCTCACAAGACATCTACAACAACTGGAAAGACCACAGAAATACCTCACAAAGAGGATTACTGGCCTCAAACAGATGCCCTATGCAGACCGTCTCAAAAAACTACAGCTTTACTCCATCGCATATCGCCTACTCAGGGGAAATCTCTGCTTAACAGGCAAAGCTATGTCAAACCCAGAGCTGTTGGACATGCTTCACTTAAAGAAATCCCAATCCCTCCGAGCTACACGCTCTACGGACCTAAACCTTGTCACCACAATAAATAGAACATACTGGAGGGATAGATTCCTGTCCCAGAGACTTCCCATACTCTGGAACAGACTACCTATCTATGTCAAACAGAGCTCCTCATTATCACTCTTCAAGAAAAATCTTGATGATTGGATGGGAAATGGGAAATTCACCCCGGGGTTCACTTCTGTGGCTCTGCTCGACAGGGGCACAGGAAAATAATTTTCTTGGGTGGCAAAAGCCAGGGTACATTTTTTGGCTAGGCTTGTATGGGCCCTATGGCCGATAGCCTAGTACCTACCTATGAACCTATGAACATATACAGGCAGTACATTATTGTCCCTGTGTAAGTGTACATATACAGGGCAGTACATTATTGTCCCTGTGTAAGTGTACATATAAAGGGCACTACATTATTGTCCCCATGTAACTGTACATATACAGGCCAGTACATTATTGTCCCTGTGTACGTGTACATATACAGGCAGTACATTATTGTCCCTGTGTAAGTGTACATATACTGACAGTACATTATTTTCCCTGAGTAAGTGTACATATACAGAGCCATACATTATTGTCCCTGTCTAACTGTACAAATACAGGGTGGTGCATCATTGTCCCTGTGTAAGTGTACATATACAGGGCAGTACATTCTTGTCCCTGTGTAACTGTACATATACAGGCAGTACATTTTTGTCCCTGTGTAAGTGTACATATACAGGGCACTACATTATTGTCCCTCTGTAAGTGTACATAAACAGGGCACTACATTATTGTCCCTGTGTAACTGTACATATACAGGGCAGTACGTTATTGTCCATCTGTAAGTGTACATATACAGGGCAGTACATTATTGTCCCTGTGTAAGTGTACATGTACAGGGCCTTACATTATTGCCCCTTTGTAAATGTACATAAACTGGACAGTAGATTATTTTCCATGTGTAAGTGTACATATACAGGGCAAAAAAAACAAAAAAAATACTTGTTTTCCCACCTTTCTGAGCTAGTTTAGTCCAGTTTTCAGGTTAGTGCTGAATTCATGGCTGTGTTACAAGTTTCTGTGTTTGCCCATACTTTACTTGGATAGAAGGAAGTTTCTCTGTCCACTGTGAGAGAGGGAGTTTTGAGCAGCCTATCTGTCCCTGGAGGAGTGATTTCAGCCCATAAATTTGTAGTTTATTTGCCATTTTGGGCATATTTCTATCTCTTTCATTTCCCTGCTATAAAACCCGCATTTGCATGGTTTTGCACGGGGGGCAGCGCCAGTTAGATAGGGTATAACTATTCCCAGCTCCACAAAGTCTACTTTTCAAATTTTCCCTTGGAACTAGACAAACTTTCAGCTTAAGCACTCAAATCATTCACTTCTCATCCCTGCACTTGCCCATAACTGATAGCAAGCACTAATAAACCTTAGCACTAGACCCCCTATACTGTAGAGAAGGACAAGGCTCTCTATTCGACCTTACCAGCCAATCAGTAAAACAGTTCACTGTACCTATCCAGGCATGTCCAAAGGGCAGTTTCAGGTGTACTCTCCAGTCCAACTGGTGAATCTGGGCTTTTTGAGGCAATGTTACAATTGCTTCATGTACACAGACAACCCTCTCCTCCTTCCACCAAACACTAATACATGTGAGAGATGCAATTCTACAGCCAAACTGGAAGCTAAGCTCTCTCAAGCCAAGACTGGACCAGGCAGTCAAGAGGAGAAGGGAATTACTTGCATCACACGGCCAGTCTCACATAGACCTATGAAACCAGCTCTGGCAAAAAACACACATAAATACACAAAAACATACTCGGATGCTCTAAATAAAAATCTGCAAAAGCAACAGAGACCTCCAAAGCAGACATCCAAGCAACCTCCACCCCCCCAACACAAACTATGAAACACATACTTCACAAAACCAGTGTGCCACACAATCACAGCCCTTAAGGCAAAATAACATACCCAACACACTAGTAATAGGTGACTCTATAGTCAGGCACACTGACGTCCCACTCACTAAGCTGAACAAGGAGAAGGTTACTGTTAGTTGCTTGTTGGGTGCCAGGATCCGCCACATAACACAAGCACTCAGGTCACTCCAGAACAAGTACAAATATGACTCTGTCATTGTCCATGTTGGTGTGAATGACCTGAGCCATACCTCCCTGGACTACATGAAAAGAGACATGGAGGAGCTCTCTGATCACATAGCCCAGGCTGGTATGACCATGACCCTGAGTAGCATCCTGCCCTCACCAAGAATGATACCATGGTATAGAGAAAAAATTATCAATTTCAACAACTGGATACGCTTCTGGTGTCATTCAAAGGGGATCCAGTGTCTGTCAGCCTGGGATGACATGCTCGACAAGCCACGCTGCTTTGCTAGAGATGGCTTGCACCTGTCACCCTTAGGCTTTTGAATACTGGCCAAGGCTCTTGCCACCCTCATAGTGCCTTTTTTAGGCAAGGCTCAAAAGACAAACCCACCGCAGTAAATAGCACAAGTAACAAAAAACTGAGGGTAATGCTGCTCAATGCCAGAAGTCTAAACCTCAAAATGCACACACTCGAGGCACTCCTCAGTATGGAGAAAATCGATATATGTGCAGTAACAGAAACCTGGTTTAAGGCTCCAGAGAGCATCCCAGCATTACCAGGCTACAACTCATACCATACATTTCAGCCACAAAACTCGGACTGAAATACAAAAGGCGGAAGAGTATCCATATTCATCAAGGATACCCACACCTCCAGGTTAGTGGCACAGCACAATGCTTCAGAGACATCCACGTGCAACTAACAATGGGAAAAACTGCTATTGAAATTATAGCTTGCTATAGATCACCCACCATGTCCAGGTCCTCCACTCAGCATTCCTGGAAACACTGGGAAACATAAAGGTCCTACTAAACACCCTGATATCGGGTGATTTCAATTATCCAAACATTAACTGGGAGAACTACTCAAGTACGAACTTCCTGGCCCAACATTTCCCAGAATTTATAAACTCAAATGCCCTGGATCAACTGGTTAACACCCCCACCAGAGGTGACAACATATTGGACCCGGTCATCACCAACATGGGCGACCGGTGTTCCACACCAAATGTCAACCCCTTGCTGGTTAGATCTGACCATAAACTAATCACTGTGGATATCCACATTCTGCCACCACCCCCAGTCAAAGAAACCACTGTGAAAAACTTTTCAAAAGCAAACTTTACATTACTTAAGACCGAGGTGGTAAGTTTCAAAGCCCCCATGCTAAAGGATAACGCTGTCCAAGCTGCAAAATCCTTTACTAATGCACTCTATGGGAACCTACAAGAATGCCTGGATTGTGCTATCCCAAACAAAACCAAGACTCACTCCTCCAAGAAAAGGAAACCAATTTGGTGGACCCCTGCCATAAACAAGCTATACAATAGAAGGAGGAAACTAATACAGAAAAGAGTAAAATCCCAAGAAGGGAAGACATCCCTGATCAGTATCAGCAAGAAACTATGTTCCCTCATAAAATCATCCAAGGCAAGCTTCGAAAGAAAAATTGCCTTGGACTCCAAAGATAACCACAAGGCATTCTTTAGCTGTGTCAAGAATCTAAATGGCAATTCTCAGATCTGCTCGTAGTTAGTGCAGAATGGCACAAAATACACTGAACCGACCGATATAGCCAACATCCTGGCAGACAGGTTCAGTGCAAACTTCACCCTCCTCTCACCCCCAAAAGGGCCCATAACTATACCAGAAGAATGTAGTGCCCCTGAAATCACAGACACTCAGGTTAAAACAGCCCTTTCCAAAGCAAAAAAAACACAGCATCAATGCGACTGGACAGTGTCCCAGGCTGCGTCCTACACGAGCTCAAAGATGAACTAACCCCTCACCTAAACACACTGTTTAAACTCAGCCTCTCCACAGGCTACGTGCCCACAGAGTGGCACACAGCAACGGTTATTCGGCCACAAAGGTGAAGCCACAAGGGACCCCGGAAACTATTGTATAAGTATCTTGCTTTTTTTTTGATTATTTTTACAGATTACTGTTTTTAAAATTTAATATATATATATAGCACTTTGTCTATTCTGTATCTTAACAAATCCTTATCTGTTTAAAAAACTAGTGTCTGTAGTGCTTGCTGGCTGTAGGCTATTGTTTTAACTGAAGCATTTCCTCTGTGTAATTATCTTTTGGCTAGTGGGGGCTGGTTCCTTTGTGTTCTGAAAAGCTGTTTTGGTATTTAAGCCCTAACTTTGATAGGGTTTCTGTCTTTACACACAGTGCAGACTAGAAAAGAAGTTGTTGACTGCAACTGAGCTGAACATATAAGTATCCTGCTTTTTTTTGATTATTTTTACAGATTACTGTTTTTAAAATTTAATATATATATATATAGCACTTTGTCTATTCTGTATCTTAACAAATCCTTATCTGTTTAAAAAACTAGTGTCTGTAGTGCTTGCTGGCTGTAGGCTATTGTTTTAACTGAAGCATTTCCTCTGTGTAATTATCTTTTGGCTAGTGGGGCTGGTTCCTTTGTGTTCTGAAAAGCTGTTTTGGTATTTAAGCCCTAACTTTGATAGGGTTTCTGTCTTTACACACAGTGCAGACTAGAAAAGAAGTTGTTGACTGCAACTGAGCTGAACATATAAGTATCTTGCTTTTTTTTGATTATTTTTACAGATTACTGTTTTTAAAATTTAATATATATATATAGCACTTTGTCTATTCTGTATCTTAACAAATCCTTATCTGTTTAAAAAACTAGTGTCTGTAGTGCTTGCTGGCTGTAGGCTATTGTTTTAACTGAAGCATTTCCTCTGTGTAATTATCTTTTGGCTAGTGGGGGCTGGTTCCTTTGTGTTCTGAAAAGCTGTTTTGGTATTTAAGCCCTAACTTTGATAGGGTTTCTGTCTTTACACACAGTGCAGACTAGAAAAGAAGTTGTTGACTGCAACTGAGCTGAACATATAAGTATCTTGCTTTTTTTGATTATTTTTACAGATTACTGTTTTTAAATTTAATATATATATATAGCACTTTGTCTATTCTGTATCTTAACAAATCCTTATCTGTTTAAAAACTAGTGTCTGTAGTGCTTGCTGGCTGTAGGCTATTGTTTTAACTGAAGCATTTCCTCTGTGTAATTATCTTTTGGCTAGTGGGGGCTGGTTCCTTTGTGTTCTGAAAAGCTGTTTTGGTATTTAAGCCCTAACTTTGATAGGGTTTCTGTCTTTACACACAGTGCAGACTAGAAAAGAAGTTGTTGACTGCAACTGAGCTGAACATATAAGTATCTTGCTTTTTTTGATTATTTTTACAGCTTACAGTTTTAAAATTTAATATATATATATAACACTTTGTCTATTCTGTATCTTTACAAATCCTTATCTGTTTAAAAACTAGTGTCTGTAGTGCTTGCTGGCTGTAGGCTATTGTTTTAACTGAAGCATTTCCTCTGTGTAATTATCTTTTGGCTAGTGGGGCTGGTTCCTTTGTGTTCTGAAAAGCTGTTTTGGTATTTAAGCCCTAACTTTGATAGGGTTTCTGTCTTTACACACAGTGCAGACTAGAAAAGAAGTTGTTGACTGCAACTGAGCTGAACATATAAGTATCTTGCTTTTTTTGATTATTTTTACAGATTACTGTTTTTAAAATTTAATATATATATATATAGCACTTTGTCTATTCTGTATCTTAACAAATCCTTATCTGTTTAAAAACTAGTGTCTGTAGTGCTTGCTGGCTGTAGGCTATTGTTTTAACTGAAGCATTTCCTCTGTGTAATTATCTTTTGGCTAGTGGGGGCTGGTTCCTTTGTGTTCTGAAAAGCTGTTTTGGTATTTAAGCCCTAACTTTGATAGGGTTTCTGTCTTTACACACAGTGCAGACTGTAAAGAAGTTGTTGACTGCAACTGAGCTGAACATATAAGTATCTTGCTTTTTTTTGATTATTTTACAGATTACTGTTTTTAAAATTTAATATATATATATAGCACTTTGTCTATTCTGTATCTTAACAAATCCTTATCTGTTTAAAAAACTAGTGTCTGTAGTGCTTGCTGGCTGTAGGCTATTGTTTTAACTGAAGCATTTCCTCTGTGTAATTATCTTTTGGCTAGTGGGGGCTGGTTCCTTTGTGTTCTGAAAAGCTGTTTTGGTATTTAAGCCCTAACTTTGATAGGGTTTCTGTCTTTACACACAGTGCAGACTAGAAAAGAAGTTGTTGACTGCAACTGAGCTGAACATATAAGTATCTTGCTTTTTTTTGATTATTTTTACAGATTACTGTTTTTAAAATTTAATATATATATATATAGCACTTTGTCTATTCTGTATCTTAACAAATCCTTATCTGTTTAAAAAACTAGTGTCTGTAGTGCTTGCTGGCTGTAGGCTATTGTTTTAACTGAAGCATTTCCTCTGTGTAATTATCTTTTTGGCTAGTGGGGGCTGGTTCCTTTGTGTTCTGAAAAGCTGTTTTGGTATTTAAGCCCTAACTTTGATAGGGTTTCTGTCTTTACACACAGTGCAGACTAGAAAAGAAGTTGTTGACTGCAACTGAGCTGAACATATAAGTATCTTGCTTTTTTTTGATTATTTTTACAGATTACTGTTTTTAAAATTTAATATATATATATATAGCACTTTGTCTATTCTGTATCTTAACAAATCCTTATCTGTTTAAAAACTAGTGTCTGTAGTGCTTGCTGGCTGTAGGCTATTGTTTTAACTGAAGCATTTCCTCTGTGTAATTATCTTTTGGCTAGTGGGGGCTGGTTCCTTTGTGTTCTGAAAAGCTGTTTTGGTATTTAAGCCCTAACTTTGATAGGGTTTCTGTCTTTACACACAGTGCAGACTAGAAAAGAAGTTGTTGACTGCAACTGAGCTGAACATATAAGTATCTTGCTTTTTTTTGATTATTTTTACAGATTACTGTTTTTAAAATTTAATATATATATATAGCACTTTGTCTATTCTGTATCTTAACAAATCCTTATCTGTTTAAAAAACTAGTGTCTGTAGTGCTTGCTGGCTGTAGGCTATTGTTTTAACTGAAGCATTTCCTCTGTGTAATTATCTTTTGGCTAGTGGGGCTGGTTCCTTTGTGTTCTGAAAAGCTGTTTTGGTATTTAAGCCCTAACTTTGATAGGGTTTCTGTCTTTACACACAGTGCAGACTAGAAAAGAAGTTGTTGACTGCAACTGAGCTGAACATATAAGTATCTTGCTTTTTTTTGATTATTTTTACAGATTACTGTTTTTAAAATTTAATATATATATATAGCACTTTGTCTATTCTGTATCTTAACAAATCCTTATCTGTTTAAAAAACTAGTGTCTGTAGTGCTTGCTGGCTGTAGGCTATTGTTTTAACTGAAGCATTTCCTCTGTGTAATTATCTTTTGGCTAGTGGGGCTGGTTCCTTTGTGTTCTGAAAAGCTGTTTTGGTATTTAAGCCCTAACTTTGATAGGGTTTCTGTCTTTACACACAGTGCAGACTAGAAAAGAAGTTGTTGACTGCAACTGAGCTGAACATATAAGTATCTTGCTTTTTTTGATTATTTTTACAGATTACTGTTTTTAAATTTAATATATATATATAGCACTTTGTCTATTCTGTATCTTTACAAATCCTTATCTGTTTAAAAAACTAGTGTCTGTAGTGCTTGCTGGCTGTAGGCTATTGTTTTAACTGAAGCATTTCCTCTGTGTAATTATCTTTTGGCTAGTGGGGGCTGGTTCCTTTGTGTTCTGAAAAGCTGTTTTGGTATTTAAGCCCTAACTTTGATAGGGTTTCTGTCTTTACACACAGTGCAGACTAGAAAAGAAGTTGTTGACTGCAACTGAGCTGAATTTTTGATTATTTTTACAGATTACTGTTTTTAAAATTTAATATATATATATAGCACTTTGTCTATTCTGTATCTTTACAAATCCTTATCTGTTTAAAAAACTAGTGTCTGTAGTGCTTGCTGGCTGTAGGCTATTGTTTTAACTGAAGCATTTCCTCTGTGTAATTATCTTTTGGCTAGTGGGGGCTGGTTCCTTTGTGTTCTGAAAAGCTGTTTTGGTATTTAAGCCCTAACTTTGATAGGGTTTCTGTCTTTACACACAGTGCAGACTAGAAAAGAAGTTGTTGACTGCAACTGAGCTGAACATATAAGTATCCTGCTTTTTTTTGATTATTTTTACAGATTACTGTTTTTAAAATTTAATATATATATATATAGCACTTTGTCTATTCTGTATCTTAACAAATCCTTATCTGTTTAAAAAACTAGTGTCTGTAGTGCTTGCTGGCTGTAGGCTATTGTTTTAACTGAAGCATTTCCTCTGTGTAATTATCTTTTGGCTAGTGGGGCTGGTTCCTTTGTGTTCTGAAAAGCTGTTTTGGTATTTAAGCCCTAACTTTGATAGGGTTTCTGTCTTTACACACAGTGCAGACTAGAAAAGAAGTTGTTGACTGCAACTGAGCTGAACATATAACTGCTTTTTTTTGATTATTTTTACAGATTACTGTTTTTAAATTTAATATATATATATAGCACTTTGTCTATTCTGTATCTTAACAAATCCTTATCTGTTTAAAAACTAGTGTCTGTAGTGCTTGCTGGCTGTAGGCTATTGTTTTAACTGAAGCATTTCCTCTGTGTAATTATCTTTTGGCTAGTGGGGGCTGGTTCCTTTGTGTTCTGAAAAGCTGTTTTGGTATTTAAGCCCTAACTTTGATAGGGTTTCTGTCTTTACACACAGTGCAGACTAGAAAAGAAGTTGTTGACTGCAACTGAGCTGAACATATAAGTATCTTGCTTTTTTTTGATTATTTTTACAGATTACTGTTTTTAAAATTTAATATATATATATATAGCACTTTGTCTATTCTGTATCTTAACAAATCCTTATCTGTTTAAAAAACTAGTGTCTGTAGTGCTTGCTGGCTGTAGGCTATTTTGTCCCACCCTCCCTCCCTGTTGGTGGCTTGCTCTTATACTTGGTGCCTTTGCAGTTGCCCGCCCCTACTGTGACACTCCTCCCAGTCTAGTGTCATTAGCTCATTCTGCCTAATACAGAGAGAACATTTGATAAGGCCTTCTGTTCCTCCTTTTTCCCTTTCAAAAAGTAAAACAAAACTTTTTTTTTTTTTTTCTTCTTTCGCCTGAACCTCCTTGTGTTCTGACTGTGCTTCTCAAACATTTTGGAATTATACAGTATATTTCAGGGCATTTATTATAACTGTAATAGCCTTAATATTGCTACAACTCAAGTGCTCTAGGTTGCACTGCATCTGAAGTGTTTGTGTGTTTTAGCTGCTTTTCTGTATATATAGACTTTTCTGTTTCTTTTACTAAATAAGCTCTGTAAAGTTGTCTTATTGCATTTCTGCCTTTATTTCTGAGTTTTTTTTGCACTTTTAAAGTTTGTTTTTGCTTAGTTTAATTGGTAGGCTACACACTCAAGTGTGCTAGCCGAATTAAAGCATTTACTGTGTTTCTGTACCTAATTTCTGCTACTTTGTAAGAAAAAAAAAAAAAAAAAATTCCTTGTTTCCTGCCTTTACTGAACTAGAATAGTCCAGTCTTCAGGTATTGCTGATCTCTGGGCTGTGTCATAGTTCCTGTGTTGCCCATATCCTTATTTGGATAGGAGGAAGCTTCTTTGTTCACCAGTGAGAGTGGGGAGCTCTGAGCAGCCTATCTGTCCCTTGAGGAGTGGTTCCAGCCCAGTGACCTGTAGCTTATGGGCCGTTTTGGGCCATTTCCTATCTCTTTCTAACCCCTGCTTGAAAGCCAGCTTTAGCGCACTTTTGCGCTTGTAATTTAAAGTTTGTCCTGTTTGTTGCACTTACCTGTTGAGGCTACACACTCAAGTACGCTAGCCTGTGTCACATATTTACTGCATTTTCCTGCTATTTGTTGAAAAAAAAAAAAAAAAATTATTATCCTTGTTTCCCGTCTTTCCTGACCTAGAGTAGTCCAAATACAGGCTTTGCTGTATTCTGGACTTTTGGAAATTTCCTGTGTTGTCCATTTCCTTTCTTGGATAGAGGGAGGTTTCTTTGTTCACCAGTGGCAGTGGAGAACTTAGAGCAGCCTATCTATCCCTGGAGGAGTGTTCCCAGCACAAGAATCTGGTAGTCTATTGGCCATTTTGGACCAATTTCTAGCTCTTTCAAATCCCCCTGTATAAAACCCGCTTTGGCGAGGTTTTGCACTTATTACTACTCAGCCAAGCTCCTTGTGGTCCTGCAGAGTGGTGCTAGCAGCAGAGAGGCTAAAAGAGCGACTGCTAACCTGATAAAAGTGTTTTTCCTGCTACTACCTGGGCGACTGTCCGATCTAGCTAAACTGCAAATATTTCTCTTCTTGAACTGTTTTAAACTGTCTAAAGTTGTTTTTGCACCTGCACTTTTAAAGTTTGTCCTGTTTGTTGCATTTACTTGTTGAGGCTACACACTCAAGTGCGCTAGCCTGTGTTACATATTTATTGCAATTTCCTGCTGTTTGTTGCAAAAAAGAAAAAAAAAGTTATCCTTGTTTCCCATCTTTCCTGACCTAGAGTAGTCCAAATACAGGCTTTGCTGTATTCTGGACTTTTGGAAAGTTCTGTGTTGCCATTTCCTTTCTTGGATAGAGGGAGGCTTCTTTGTTCACCAGTGGCAGTGGGGAGCTTGGAGCAGACTATCTGTCCCTGGAGGAGTGTTCCCAGCACAGGAATCTGGTAGTCTGTTGGCTGTTTTGGCTCAATTTCTAGCTCTTTCAAGTCCGCCTGTATAAAACCAGCTGTAGCTGCTTTGCGTGATTTTGTGCATAGCGCTTCATCGAGCAGCGCCGCTTATTTGGGTTTGAGCCTTGGAACTAATCTAGTTCTCATAATAAACACCCTATTCCTATGCTAAAGCCTAGCACTTGCTCACTAAAGCAATTATATAAGTCAGCACTAAAAATTAAAAGCACTACACCCTCACAAACTCCCTTGAGTAACTTGTTCCCCATTGGCCCTTTTTTCAATTATAAAGGAATTCCCAATACTATTCTAGCATGTCCAAAGGTCAGTTGTCAATCTCCTCTCCGGTCCAGCTGGTGAACCTGGGAATCTTGAGGCAATGTTACAACTGCCTAATGTACACAGACAACCCTCTCCTCCTCCCAACAAATTCCAACACATGTGAGAGATGCAACCATATAGCCAAACTGGAGGCTAAGCTCTCTCAACTCAGTACTGGCGTAACCAGTCAGGAGGAGAAGGAAACCACACTCACTACAATTCCAGTCTCACATAGACCTACCACGACAGCAAACCAAACACATAAACACACAAAAACATACTTGGAGGCTCTAAATAAAAATCTGCCTAAGCAGCAAAGACCTCCAAAGCAGACACCCAAGCAACCGCTACCCCAAAACAAAACACATGCAACACATAGCTCACAAAGCCAGTGTGCCGAACAGTCACAGCCCTTAAGGCTAAACAACACACCTGATACACTTGTAATAGGTGACTATATCATCAGGCACACTGACGTCCCGCTCACCAGACTGAACAAGGAGAAGGTCACGGTGAGCTGCCTATCGGGTGCTAGGATCTGCCACATAACACAAGCACTCAGGTCACTCCAAGGCAAGTACAAATATGACTCAGTCATTGTCCATGCTGGTGTGAATGACCTGAGACATACCTCCCTGGACTACATGAAAAGAGACATAGAGGAGCTCTCTGGGCATGTAGCCCAGGCCGGTATGACCCTGACCTTGAGTAGCATCTTACCCTCACCAAGAATGATGCCACAATATGAAGACAAGATGATCAGTTTCAACAATTGGCTTAAGTATTGGTGTCATTCAAAGGGGATCCAATGCCTGTCAGCTTGGGATGATATGCACGACAAGCCACGATGCTTTGCTAGGGACGGCTTGCACCTGTCACCCTGGGCTTTCGGATATTGGCAAAGGCTCTTGCTACCCCATAGTGCCTTTTTAGGCAAGGCTCAAAAGACAAACCCACCTCCATAGGTATCACAAGGGATAAGAAACTAAGAGTAATGCTACTCAACGCTAGAAGTCTAAACCTCAAGATGCACGCACTCGAAACTCTCCTTAGCATGGAGAACATCGATATCTGTGCAGTAACAGAAACCTGGTTCAGGACTCCCGAGAGCACCCCAGCACTACCAGGTTATACCTCATACCATGCTTTTCGGCCCCAAAACTTGGACCGAACCACAAAAGGAGGGGGAGTATCGATATTCATCAAAGATACCCACACCTCCAGGTTGGTGGCAAAGCACGAAGCATCAGAGACTATCCATGTGCAACTAACAGTGGGTAAAACTGCCTTCCAGTTTATAGCCTGCTACAGACCACCCTCCCAAACCCAGGAACCCCACTCGGCCTTCCTGAAAACATTGGAAAATATGAAGGTCTCTCCAAACACCATTATACTGGGCGACTTCAACTACCCAAACATAGATTGGGAGCATTACTCTAGCTCCAACACCCTTGCCCAAAGGTTCCTAGAATTCATAAACTCAAATGCTATGGAACAACTTGTTACCACTCCCACAAGAGGGGAAAACATACTGGACCTGATCATCACCAACATGGGGACTCTATGCTCCAGACCAGAAGTGTATCCCTCACTGGTAAGATCAGACCATAAACTGATCTCATTGGATATTCACATCCCGACCCCACCCCTGCCCAGAAAACCACAGTGAAAAACTTCTCTAAAGCAAATTTCACACTCCTCAAAACCGAGGTGGAATCCTTCAAAGCCCCGGGCCTGTGGAAAATACAGCCCAGACCGCAGAATCCTTTATAAATGCATTCTATGAACACCTTCAGGAATGCATGGATCATGCAATCCCAAATAAAACCAAGACCCAATCCTCCAAAGGCAGACGACCTGTCTGGTGGACCCCAGCCATAAACAAACTATACAATAGAAGGAGGAAGCTACTACATGATAGAGCAAAATCCCAAAAAGGGAAGGCATCTCTGATCAGTATTAGCCAAAAACTAAGGGCACTCATAAAATCGTCAAAGGCCAGCTTCGAGAGAAAAATTGCACAGGACACTAAAGATAATCACAAGGCTTTCTTTAGTTATGTTAGGAACCTGGGTGGGAATTCCCAGATATGCTCAGAATTAGTCCAAAATGACAAAAATACACTGATCCCACAGACATTGCCAACATCCTAGCTGACAGGTTCAGCGCAAACTTCTCCCCCCCCACCAAAAGGGCAAATATCTATCCCAGCAGAGTGCTGCCCCCCTGACATCTCAGATGCTCAGGTAAGAGCTGCCCTCTCCAAAGCAAAAAACACAGCATCAATGGGACCAGACGGTGTCCCAGGCTGCGTCCTACATGAACTCCAAGAAGAGCTAAACCCAAACATAAAACTACTGTTCAATCTCAGCCTTACTACAGGATATGTACCCAAAGAGTGGCGTACAGCAACAGTGGTCCCTCTCCACAAAGGTGGTGCCTCAACGGACCCTGGAAACTATCGCCCATAAGCCTGACTAGCTTGGTCTGCAAAGCTATGGAAAGGATCATCATGGACCTCATAAATAAAGATATTGGGGACCTAAAGACACTGGATCCTACCCAGTTTGGCTTTGTTAAGGGCAGATCCTGCCTCTTAAACCTGGTTGACTTTTTTGAAACAGTCACCAAGGCCATTGACGAAGGGAAGGTGGTCCACACAGCCTATCTGGACCTCGCAAAAGCCTTCGATACAATACCCCACTCAGGCATTATAGATAAGCTCACCAGCTTAAATATAAACCCCTATGTCACTAGATGGGTTGCAAACTGGCTCAAGGACAGAACCCACATGGTTAGAATTGCTGGAGCCATGTCAGACTCCAAACCAGTTACAAGTGGCGTCCCACAAGGCTCAGTCCTGGGACCTCTCTTGTTTGGTATATATTTTTCGGAGGTACAGGCCAACACGGAAGGACTGTGGCTGACCAAGTTCGCAGATGACTGCAAACTGGGCCATAATCGACTCTCCAGCCGACACAAGCATCCTCCAAAAGGGCCTCATAGAAACAGACAACTGGTGCCAGAGCCATGGTCTCAAGCTAAATGCCAAAAGTGTATAGACATCCCCTTTGGCAAAACAAAGTGCCCACAAATTACCACATAGGTGGTAATCCATTAAGTACAGAAGAAGTCATTAGGGACCTGGGGACCCAAGTTGATAGCAATCTCTCATTTGACAACCACGTGGCCAAAGTGGTTAGAAAAACATTTTATATAGCCCACCTAATCATGAAGGGATTCACATCTAGATTAGGAGAGGTCATCGTGCCTCTTTACTCATCCCTCATCAGGCCCATAATCGAGTACAATGCCCCTTTTGGGATGTACCTTACCAAACACCTGCAGCAACTGGAAAGACCCCAAAAGTACCTCACCAAGAGGATCAAAGGGCTCAAACAGATGCCATATGCTACCCGGTTAAAGAAACTCCAGCTCTACTCAGTGGCATACCGCCTGCTCAGAGGTGACCTGTGCCTGACGTATAAGGCCATGTCCAACCCGGAATTAAGGGACATGCTGCACCTCAAAAATCCAAATCCCATCGAGCTACACGCCGAGAGACTTGAACCTCAGCACTGAAATAAATAGGACATGCTGGAGGGACAGATTCATAACCCAGAGGCTCCCTTCACTATGGAATAAAATCCCAGTCCAGGTTAGGCAGAGTCCCTCATTGACTCTCTTCAAGAGGAATCTTGATGAGTGGATGGGAGATCATAGGTTTACCCCAGGTATCACTTCTGTGTCACTGTTAGACAGAGGCACAGTATACTAACCTCGAAAAAGGGCATAGCAAAATTAATTTAAAATGGGTGGCGAAAGCCAAACATACTCTGGCTAGGCTTATAAATGCCCTAGGGCAGATAGCCTAGTATGAACCTATGAACCTATGAACCTATAAGCCTGACTAACTTTGTCTGCAAAGCTATGGAGCACATCATCATGGATCTCATTAACAGAGACATTGGAAACCTCCAAACACTGGACCCAACCCAGTTCGGCTTTGTTAAGGGCAGATTATGCCTCCTAAACCTGGTGGACTTCTTTGAGACAGTTACCAAGGCTATAGACGAGGGAAAGGTGGTTCACACAGCCTACCTAGACCTCACAAAGGCCTTCAAAACTATTCCCCACTCAGGTATTATAGACAAGCTCACCAGCCTGAACATAAACCCCTACGTCATGAGATGGGTTGCCAACTGGCTCATGGACAGAACTCACATGGTAAGAGTTGCAGGAGCTAGGTCTGACTCTAAATCTGTTACAAGTGGCGAGCACAGGAGGACTATGACTTACCAAGTTTGCAGACGACTGCAAACTAGGGGCTATAATTGACTGTCCGGCTGACACAGACATCCTCCAAAAGGGTCTCACTGAGACAGATACCTGGTGTCAAAACCATGGTCTCAAGCTAAATGCTAAAAAGTGCATAGTCATCCCCTTTGGAAAAAAGAAAGTACTCACAAACTACCACATAGGTGGTAGCCCCCTAAATACGGAAGACGTAATAAGGGATCTGGGGACCCAAGTAGATAGTAACCTCTCCTTTGATAATGACATTGCCAGAGTGGTTAGAAAATCCTTCTATGTGGCCCACCTAATCACAAAAGGGTTTACATCCAGATCAAAAGAGGTCATTGGGCCCCACTACGCATCACTATCAGACCCATCATAGAGTACAATGCCCCATTTGGGATGTACCTTATAAGACACCTGCAACAACTGGAAAGACCACAGAAGTTCCTCATCAAGAGGATCACTGGCCTCAAGCAGATGCCCTATGCAGCTCGACTGAAGAAACTCCAGCTGTACTCGGCTGCATATCGCCTACTCAGAGGTGATCTCTGCCTGACATACAAGGCCATGTCCAACCCAGAATTGATGGACATGCTCCACCTAAAGAAAGCCATATCCTCCCAAACCACATGCTCCAATTATCTAAACCTCACCACAACAATAAATAGGATGTGCTGGAGGGATAGATTCTTGTCCCAGAGACTTCCCATGCTCTGGAACAAGATTCCAATCTACATTAGGCAGAGCTCCTCGCTAACCCTCTTCAAGAGAAACCTTGATGAGTGGATGGGAAACAGAAAGTTTACCCCAGGTATCACTTCAATGGCTCTGCTAGAGAGAGGCACAGGGAACTAATCTAAGGGGGCGGCAAAAGCCAACACATTCCGCCTAGGTTTATAAATGCCTTCGGGCAGACAGCCTAGTACCTTCCTATGAATCTATGAAGTGTACATATACAGGGCAGTACATTATTGTCCCTGTGTAAGTGTACATATACAGGGCAGTACATTATTGTCCCTGTGTAAGTGTACATATACAGGGGGGTACATTATTGTCCCTGTGTAAGTGTACATATAAAGGGCACTACATTATTGTCCCCGTGTAACTGTACATATACAGGCCAGTACATTATTGTCCCTGTGTACGTGTACATATACAGGCAGTACATTATTGTCCCTGTGTAAGTGTACATATACAGGCAGTACATTATTGTCCCTGTGTAAGTGTACATATACTGACAGTACATTATTTTCCCTGAGTAAGTGTACATATACAGGGCAGTACATTCTTGTCCCTGTGTAAGTTTACAAATACAGGCAGTACATTATTGTCCCTGTGTAAATGTACATATACAGGGCAGTTCATTATTGTCCCTGTGTAAGTGTACATTTACCCGGCAGTACGTTGTTGTGTAAGTGTACATATAAAAGGCACTACATTATTGTCCCTGTGTAAGTGTACATATACAGGACAGTACATTATTGTCCCTGTGTAAGTGTACATATACAGGGCAGTACATTTATGTCCCTGTGTAAGTGCACATATACAGGGCACTACATTATTGTCCCCGTGTAAGTGTACATATACAGGGCAGTACATTATTGTCCCTGTGTAAGTGTACATATACAGGGCAGTACATTATTTTCCCTGTGTAAGTGTACATATTCAGGGCAGTACATTATTGTCCCTGTGTAAGTGTACATATACAGGGCAGTGCATTATTGTACGGCCCAAAAAGAAAGAATAAAACTGAAGACCACAGATGAAGAATTCACTTAGAAGACCAGTCTATTGCACCTCTAGCGCTTTGGCAACTGCCTTCATGGAGTATAAAACATCACATAACTTACACAGTTTATATACCCTAATACATCTAACAATTAAACAATTAGCCTAAACCAATTAATCAATAAACATTAAAAAATATACTGAATACTGCTTCCTCATCAGATAAGAAGCCTCCAGTCACATTCCACATTCAGACTCTGTGGAAATAAAGTGTAATATTTCAAGATGAAAATACTTTCTTTATATAACAACTTCTTTTTATACAAATCATCAGAAAATACACCTTTCACAATATGTTCTAAGATAGTGGCTTGTAACCCATTTGGATTAGAATTGTGAGGCAGCATAAAATGTTTAGCAACAGGGATATCTTCTTTATTATTTATAATATTCCTGACATGCTCCTGCAGTCTAATTTTAAACTTCCTTTTACTTTCTCCTATATACACAAGGTTACAAGGACATTTTAACACATAAATAATACCTTCAGTACTACAGCTATATATATTTTTAACCTCAAATACATGGCCATTTATATACTTAAAAGTTGGAACAATATAATGACATACATTGCAATGACCACAGGGTGAAGTTCCTAATCTCTGCATGGTCCTATATTGTAATGTCTCAATGGGATATTTAAATTTATTATGTACCAAGATGTTTTTTAAATTCCTACTTCTACAAAATGAAATGCCTAAAAGGAACCTTAACCTTAAAGTAATTCTTGAACGAAAGAAGAAGTCCCATTCCAATAGACCTAAAGGTAGGTTCAAGTGTGGGGCATGTACACAATGTAAACACATTTTGGTGGCAAATGAAGTTAACATCAGGGGTAGCACCTATAAAATACACCATAGATTTACCTGCGAGACTAGGAGTGTCACCTATGCCGCATTATGTGACCATTGTACTGCTTTTTATATTGGAAAAACAGATAAGCAAATTAAACAACGCATTTACGAACATTGCTATGCAATAAGCAAAAAAGACATGAACAACGCTTTGGCTAAACATTCAGTGGAATATCCTAATCACCACTTCAAATTCATAATATTACAACAAAGGCTCGCAGACATAAGAGGGGGCCCCTGCCAATTGTTCTTAGAGATCGATGAGTGCAAGTGGCAGATTAAAACAACAGCACATTTTTCCCCAGGTTTAAATGAATATTTATCCATAAAATGCATGCTTAAATGGCTAGCCCTGAAAAGGTAAAAGTAGTTGATTGGGGTTTTAGGAATTGAGCTTTCTCATATGTGATTATGTGCTTATACATTCAATTTTTTGACCCAATTTATATATTGTATATTTATACATATTAGGCTTTATACATATTAGGCCTTATAGCATAATTGACACTTTAATGCCCCTAGGTAGATTCAGTGTTTAGTATTTAGCCTTTTGTTTTTGTTTTTTTGTCTCTGTTTTTGGATAAGTCTCTGTTTCTGTTTCACTAGTTTAAAAACAAATATACTAATAAATTCATCAAAAGTTTTAAAACACATTTAAGTCATGTGTATATTTAATCAAACACTTCTATGCTAAGAACACATGGTAACTTTTTAACATCCAGAGTCATGAAAGGTAGATAGCTGCTTTTGGCGAAGCTTAAGCATTTTTTGAAAAGCCTTTTGAAAACGTTTTTATGTAACTATAGTGTGTCACAGTATGACATTTTAATTTATGTATAGTTGTACTTAGTGCTTTAAAACATTGTTGATTGGTTTTAATTATTCAATTAATTGTTTTAACTTAACTTGGTGATGTTTGTATAAAAAGATGACTAACAGTTTTTAATTTCATCTGAGGAAGGTGAGGCATCGACTTCACCGAAAGAGCTCATTAAACTAAGGATTCGTTAATTTGCCGGCTCTTATAGTGTGTCTTTTTCGCCTTCAACAGTTCACTAAATTTATTATATACCAAGATGTCTTTTAAATTCCTACTTCTATGAAATGAGATGCCTAAAGACCTAGACAATAAATTTTTTAGGTCCATTGATCTAAACAAAAAATTCCAGTAGTGTTTAACAATATCTATTAAAACATCACTGAAAACACTATATGTAGAGACAAAATAAACTAATCTTTTCTCTTGATTTCTAACATCTAAATTATACCCCTTACTTCCATACTTATAAGTACCAACTTTATGTTGTTCATTAATAACCTTGTCTATAGCTGTTTGAATACTAGCTTCACTATAGCCCCTCGATCTAAACATCTCACTAGTCACACTAATTTCTTTAAAGAAGTCCGTGTCAGTATTGCATAGCCGTCTAAGTCTCATACATTCCCCATAGGGCAAAGAGACCAAAGTATGAACTGAATGACAGCTAGTCCCCATCAAATACTGATTACTATCAGCAAATTTTCTATGCACAGACTTACGTAAAGTATTGCTGTCCTCCAGAATCAGATGTATATCTAAAAAAGTTATATCTTTACCCACCTGTATGCCATCAAAAGAAAGTCCAAATCTATTATGTTGCATAACTTCTATAAACTGACCACCATAAGATATCCCACCTTTACAAATAAAAACAAGATCATCTATAAAACAAAAATAACTAACTACATTTATAAAACAAAAATAACTAACTACATAATTTTTAAAAAAATCTATATGATATAACCATTCTAACTCATACAAACCCATCATCAAGTTGGCATACATGGGGGGCAAAGGATGCCCCCATGGCAGTGCCCTTGATTTGTCTGTATATTTGTTCATTAAACATAAAAAAATTGTTATTCAAACAAAATTCCAATATTTCAATAATATAATACGTTACTGGACTATCACCTAAAAAATATTTTACTGCTTCTAGTTCAAACTGACACTGTATATTAGTATACAAACTAACAACATCAACACTTACAAAAAACATTATCTCCACTCCATTGTATTTTAGATAATTTTTCCAAAAAATCAAAACTATCCCTAATATAACTAGGTAACTTTAGTACATAAGGAAATAAATATTCATGCAAAAATTTCCCAATGTTAGATAAAAAATATTTTGGAGCAGATACAATAGGCCTACCAGGTGGGTCAACCCCACTTTTATGAATTTTTGGAAGACAGTAAAATAAAGCCAACTCACTGTCATCAGTATTAAACTTTTTATCTTTGTCATTTTGTGAAAAATATTTTGACCTCACTCCTTAGATATAAGGGTGTCAAAATCATTCATTGCCTTGATATATTCATTTATATTACTCTTAACATAGGTATTGGTATCGTCCAAATGTGTCATACACATTTTATAATATTGAACAACATTCATCACCACTATCTTACCACCTTTATCAGATGGTTTAGTAATAAGATGTTCATTATTCGCTAAAGCCTATAGTTCCTTCCATTCCTTTTTATTCAAATTATATGCCAACTTATGCTTATACTGCATAAAATCACAAAAAACATTTTCTACAGCAAAATTCAACCTTTAAGGAAAACACTTTATATGTTCATGTTGGTATAGAGGAATAAAATCACTTTTGCTCATTATTTTACCAGTTTTTAACAAACTATAGGCATTATAGTCACTTGCATAGTCAAAACATTCCTCAGGGTCAGATACACAAGAATAAAGACTGTTCTCCAAACTGTCAGATTCTAACCAACTACCATCACCTTCTTTATACTGGTTATTGGCAAAAAATATATTAAATGTATCTTCCTACACAGTCTAAAAATATCACACTTTAATTCATGTAACCGAGGCAGCACTGTGGGTATATATTTAAGACCATAATTCAAAACATTCATCTGATCTACAGATAAAGACACACCAGAAATATTATGAACAATAGAAATTTTTTTTACACTCATATGCAGTAGTTATATGGATTGTTTCACCCACATCTTTGTAAACAAAAGACGCAGAACTGTCAAGAATATCTTGGACAACATTATTTACAGTCACACTAATACCATTTGTTTCTCTTGTTATCATTGAAACTGTGTCCTTCTCGATTGTTAAAGTTCCCAGACTGGAATCTTCCTCTCTTCTGCTCACTCTGCTCTTCCTGAAACTGCTGGTTCCCTCTCCGAAAATCTGAGGTTAATCTAGATGGATTTTGAGCTGCTAGTAACGCTGGAAAATGCTCTCCTTCACCTCCACCATTAGAGGAAACGCCCAAAACACCTGAAGCAAAAGACACACTCCTAGAAGTAGCTGATGATTTCTTAAAGGGACCAGAGCCTTTATTACGATGAAAATGAGTTGGTTTTTGCCATAAAAAGGCACGATTACTTTGATAGTCTTTTAGATCTCTTTTTAGTTTTGTGCATTTCCGATCAATGAGTTATTTTTCATATTTATCTAAACCAATGTTTACATCTGCCAAAAACTTGTCAAACTGCATAGATGTAAGTCTTTTAGATAAGTCATTATAGGCAGCTGTAATGTCTTCCATAAGCTTGTTTTGTTTCACACGATCTCTTTCTAGTAGAATGGAAATCCATTCTAAAGTACAACGATGAGCTGCCAATAACCATTTCTTAGAAAATTGCACATCCCTTTCATCAGACATATCAACAGGAGTAGAGCGACTTTTAAAGGCTCTCAGTCCCCTAGGTGTAATATCTAAGTCAACATATCTTTGCAAGCTTAACACATTAAAGTATACAGCAGTTTCTTCATGCAGTAACTGTTCCAACTTACTCATTAAAGCACTCGATTCACCAGAAGGACTGGAAGAAGGGCCAAATTGTCCCACAGAGGCAAATGGATCTTTCACTCTAGAATTTCTTGCTTGTTCAAGCCTTTCAAAAAATGTGAAGTAGAGGAAACACCCACTGAAGCAGAAGTATTGGGAATGTTGGAACCAGCCATACCTGCAGCATTCTGATGCATTACTACAAAACTGTCCATAGTTTTTTGACTACCTTCCAGTGTGTCATCCCTTAAGAGCCTAGGGATCCCGAACGAAGATTCATTCACCATAAAAACAGACAAAACACTGTACGAACCAAAAAGAAAGAATAAAACTGAAGACCACAGACGAAGAATCCACTTAAAACACCAGTTTATTGCACCTCTAGCAATTCGGCAACCGCCTTAAAGGAGTATAAAACATCACATAACTTACACAGTTAACTGGAGACTTCTTATCTGATGAGGCAGCAGTATTCAGTATATTTTTTAATGTTTATTGATTAATTGGTTTAGGCTAATTGTTTAATTGTTAGATGTATTGTTAGATGTATTAGGGTATATAAACTGTGTAAGTTATGTGATGTTTTATACTCCTTGAAGTCAGTTGCCGATCCGCTAGAGGTGCAATAAACTGGTGTTTTAAGTGGATTCTTCGTCTGTGGTCTTCAGTGCATTATTGTCCCTGTGTAAGTGTACATATACAGGCAGTAAATTATTGTCCCTGTGTAAGTGCACATATACAGTGCAGTACCTTATTTTCCCTGCGTAACTGTACATATACAAGAAATGCATTATTGTCCCTGTGAAGTGTAAATTTACATGGCTGTACATTATTGTCCCTGTTTAAGTGTACATATACTGACAGTATATTATTTTCCCTGTGTAAGTGTAAATATACAAGGCAGTACATTATTGATGCTTTGTAAATGTACATATACAGGGCAGTACATTATTGTCCCTGTGTAAGTGTACATATACAGGGCAGTACATTATTGTCCCTGTGTAAGTGTACATATACAAGTAGTACGTTATTGTCCTGGTGTAGGAGTACCTATACAGGGCAGTACATGATTGCCACTCTGTAAGTGTACATATTCAGAGTGGTACATTATTGTCCCTTTGTAAGTGTACATATACAGGGCAGTACATTGTTGTCCCTGTGTAACTGTACATATACAGTGCAGTACATTATGTTCCCTGTGTAACTGTACATATACAGGGCAGTACATTATTGTCCCTATGTAACTGTACATATACAGGCAATACAGTATTGTACCTGTATAAGTGTACATATATAGTGCACTACATTATTGTCCCTTTGTAAGTATAGATATACAGGGCAGTAGGTTATTGTCCCCGTGTAAGTGTACATATACTGACAGTACATTATTTTCCCTGAGTAAGTGAACATATATAGGGCACTTCATTATTGTTCCTGTCTAACT
>NC_056726.1:1460446781-1460449281 GCF_019279795.1 Protopterus annectens
CTTAAGGCAAAAATGCTTAATGCCTTCTGATTCTCTCTGTTTAAATTGCTATTGCAGTTCTGATACACATTACATTATCTTTTACACTTTCTTGGTGTTCCCAGGCTGACACATTAACTACATGTACATTCTTAATATCTCCCTTTTGTTATCTTGCAGCTGGTCAGGAACAGAGCAATAAAAATACATTTGCATATTTAAGTCTAGCAATTTAACTCTTGGTTAAAACAGTAGAAAGAATTTCTTCATCTAGACTTTTCGGCACCACTGTCTACTTGAAAGGGTCACCACAGGCTTTACTTTGGTCAGTAGAGTGCACTGTTGTCACATTTATTTCCAGTTCCACATGTAACAGTATTTCTTTACATTTAAGACAACAAGTCTGTGATTCACATTCATATTTACAAATGATAGAATTATGTATCAAATTCTATTTGACTAGGCTGGCAGCTTTCACCCATTTCTACTAGTCTTCACAGATGCTACTTAATATGTAAGCAGTCCCACAATCATCAACTTGTATGTGTAGTCTGTTTTAAGGAGGCCCACATCTCCTTCAGACTGAGGGATAAACAGCCTTGGCAAACAATGGTTCTTGTATGAAATTTGCCGGGCATGAAGCTTATCCACCTCTTTTTGAGGCCAGTCAATCCCCTCAAAGCTGTTAACTTCTTGTTTTAACTTGTGTCTTAAACTTTATGCCTAATTGCCAAGGCAGTTTTCAGTGTTAATTTTAGTCTTTTAAAATATTCCTTAATGAGCTTTGTTCTTGTCTGTTCATGATGTATTGCTACCCCTTCATCTGTTCCAAGATATTTGTACACTCCTTGTTCCAAATCTCTCGTATCACATTCCGCCCTAGACTTTATATTTTCCCAGTTCTTTTTTTTTTTCCTCTTTCAAATGGTGTTTTTGTTGAGACCAAATGACATTTCAATATCATCCGACAAAATTTTACTGACTTGTAACTGTTCTTCCAGGTGTTTATCTGATGAACCATAAATGTTTATGAGAATCTACAAAAAGTAGATGAAATAGTTTTGACATGATGATTTTCTTGGAGTTAGACTGATTCCATGAGACAGGCTGTTAAATAAACAGCTTAAAGAATTTAGAGCAAGGCAAAACATTAATGATGAGAAGGAATCACCCTGAAATATTCTACTCTGGATTTTCACACCCTGGATTGCAGTTTGTCTTTTCTTTTGTGGTTCAGCGGCTAAGTGATTTGCCACTTGTTCATTGTAACTGCAGTAATATTTACCAACGTGTGGTGGATCTTGTACATATGTAAACATTCTGTAATCCAGGATAGAGGCATACTATCAAATGCTTTTTTGTAATCTATCTGTGCCGTACTGAAATTCCAGTTCTTTTTCCAGGTTTCTGTTATGCCTTTGTTTAACAATGAATCTTTGTTCCCTATGAATCTCCTTTTATTCCCCTTCTGTACTAAGACCGTGATTGAATTTTTATCTAAATGACTGTATACTCTTATGTGCTTCAATTCCTTTTTGTAAATGTATATGTTGTTGGAAGGTAGGTTATTGGTCAGTAGTTCTTAGTGTGGTTTGCAGACTCGCATTTAAGTATGTATATGTTTTTTCTCATTGTTAGCCAGAGCAATATTATTTCAGGTTATACATATAAGTGGTTTTTACTTGAGGCTAAGTCGTGGTACAGAGATGTAAGTACCTTTTAACCACAAGTTCTGGACCCAGGATTTTCCATTTCGGAATGATTTTTGGCTTTATCTGTATCTCAGCAGCAGGTACTTCTTTACAGTCCTTATCGTGTATATCATAATTTGTAGTTCTTTACTTCTTTTATCAATTCAGTCTCCTTATTGTGTTCAACTGAGTCATCCTAGAATCTGTCTTCAGAATGTATTAACTGCCTCTATTCTTGGTGGTTTCTCAATTATTACTATTTACTTTCCTAACTCCCAGTACAATTTCCTTGGGTCAGCAGGTAGTGTTGTGCCTCACAGCAGGAAGTTCTCCAGGTGCCTTATCTGCAGAGTCTGCATGTTCTCCTTGTGTTCTTGTGGGTTTCCTCTGGGTGCTTCAGTTTCCTTCTGTATTCCAAAGACATGCGGTAGGTGGATTGGACATGGGTGTGAGTGTGCATGCAAGTGTGTGGTATGGAAGAACAGCCATGGCACAGCTAACCACCCAGTGGTATGAATCTTGGCTCTAGATAATTGTCAGTGTTGAACTGACACCCTGACCCCATGTGTAAAAATGGGAAGAGGGATTAGGGGTGGATGGGTGGATGGATCCTTAAACTGATTTGTCTGCTTTCTCTTTATGTGTCAGTGTTATCTGCTGAGTTTTTAAATCTATGCAGAGATTTTTAATTTGTTATGAGAAATGGCATAACTCAAATCCTGATCTGTTTTGATGCTGTATTTTTGTTTTTACTTGCTAACTTTTCTAATAGTTTTTAGATCACTTTCCTTTTCTGTATTATTCTAGTAATGAGACTTTTTTTCTTAACT